>NW_026057582.1:92232040-92377041 GCF_023721935.1 Panthera uncia | reverse complement strand
GAAAGAAAGAAAGAAAGAAAGAAAGAAAGAAAGAAAGAAAGAAAGAATTTAGTGTGGAGGCACCTAGGTGGCTCAGTTGGTTAAGTGTCTGGACCCTTGATCTCAGGGTTGTGAGTTCAAGACCCACATTGGGCTCCATGCTGGGCATAGAGCTTACATTAAAAAAAAAAATTTAGTAAGAATGTAGTGTGTCAGTCACATGTTTGATTGAAACACAGCCAAGCAATGTGCTTGCTAGATCACTGACTAACATTCCAGATGTTTTAACAGAAAACAGTTTGTGAATAAAACTTAGAGAATTGTAGAACTAGGAAGGACTGTATATGTCATCTCGTTAAGCCTCTGAATTTTATAGTTGAGAAAATACAGTCCTAGAAAGGTTGCGATTTTTGCCCAGGCAACATAGTAAGTAATAGATAAGCAGAGACCCCACCCCAAGTCTCCTTATCTAGTGATTTTCCCCTTTACTATATCTTGCTGGAAATGAAGAGGTTGGGGAATATACATGACCAGTCTTTGACATCAACATCAATGAAGATAATCATGTCCTGGAACCATTTTCAGTGATAGAATACGGGGCTAGATAGATTTTATGTCTGACCTTCCACCACCAATATTCTTCCCTCTAGCCAGCCTCTGTAGTGAACCTGGATGCCTCCCATGTGCTGCTGAGATAGGGAGAATCTATGCCTATCCCAGTTGAGCATTGATTCCCTCTACAGAGTCGTCCATCACCAAGACTCGGTACAACTCTATTGTGGACTCCACTGTATTTGTCTCCTATTGCTGCTGTAACAAATTGCCACAAACTTAATGACTTAAAACAACATATCAGTTATCTTATAGTTCTATAGATAAAAAGTTTGACATAGGTCTCAATGGACTAAAATCGAGGCGTTGGCTGGGCTGTGTTTCTGGAAGCTCCAGAGGAGAACCTGTTTCTTTGTCTTTTCCAGCTTCAGAGGCCACCTGCATCCCTTGGCCTGTGGCTCCTTCCTCTGTCTTCAAAGCTAGCAACAGCAGGTTGAGTCCTTTTTATATCACATCTCCTAGACCATCCTTCTTTCATCACATCACTTTCTGATTCTGAAGGCTGCTAGAAAAGGTTCTTTGCTTTTGAGGACCCATGTAATTAGCTTGGGCCCACCCAGATAATCCACAGTAATCTCCCCATCGATTCCTCAACTTGAATCATATGGACCAAGTCCCTTTTTCCATGTGAGGTGACATATTAATAGGTTCCAGGGATTAGCACCTGGGAAGCTTTAGGGGGCTATTACCCTGCCTATCACTTGTGTTGGGCAGTTCAATACTCTGATACCTTACAAAACTGCAGACTGGATTAATGGAAAGAGTATAGGACTCAGGATTATAAATGGTGGGTCCAAGTCCTAGCTCTGCCACTTTACTAGCTATGTGACCTTGGACAAGTCACTCAACCTCTCTGAGCTTCCGTTTCTTTCTCCACAAAAGGTGATACCACAGAATATTAATTCTAGAGTTATTGTGATGAATAAGTGAAATAATGCTGTAAGACCCTATAGAAATGTGGGGGGTTTTTGTTTGTTTTGTTGAAGTATAGTTGACATACAATATTATACTAGTTTTAGGTATATGACTTAGTGATTCAACAATTATATATGTTATGAAATGCTCCTCACGATAAGTGTAGTCACAATACAAAGATGTGACAATATAATTGACTATATTCCCTATGCTGTACATTATATCTCCATGACTTACTTATTTTATAACTGGAAGTTTGTACCTCTTCACCCCCTTCACCTATTTCACCCATCCCCACCCCCTCTCACTTCTAGCAACCACCAGTTTGTTCTCTGTATTTGGGTCTGTTTCTTTTTGTTTGTCTGTTCATTTGTATTGTTCTTTATATTCCCTATAAAGTGAAATCATGTGGCATTTGTCTTTTTCTCTCTGACTTACCTCATTTAGCGTAATACCCTCTAGGTCCATCCATGTTGTTGCAAATGACAAGATTTGAAATGTAAGTTTTATTTTACTTTGCTGTTTGGCCCAGGTGCATTAGGAATATGTGAACTAGTGTTTAGGAGCAATTAACTCTCACATACCAACATGGTTTACCTTGCCATGCAAAAATTAATAGAATTTAAATTTTTTTAACATTTATTCATTTTTTTGACAGAGACAGAGCATGAGTGGGGGAGGGGCAAAGGGAGAGGGAGACACAGAAAGCAAAGCAGGTTCCAGGCTCTGAACTGTCAGCACAGAGCCTGACGTGGTTCTCGAACTCATGGACTGTGAGATCATGACCTGAGCTGAAGTCAGACGCTTAACCAACTGAGCCACCTAGGTGCCCCCAAAATTAATAGAATTAAAAATTTTTTTAAATTTTTTTAAATGTTTATTTATTTTTGAGACAGAGAGAGACAGAATATGAACAGGGGAGGGTCAGAGAGAGGGAGACAGAATCCGAAGCAGGCTCCAGGCTCTGAGCTGTCAGCACAGAGCCCAATGGGGGGCTCGAACTCACAGACCATGAGATCATGACCTGAGCCGAAGTCGGATGCTTAACCAACTGAGCCACCCAGGCACCCCTAAAAATTTTTTTTAATTAACAGAATTTTCTAAACTCATCCATTTGTTTAACAAACTACTGTGTTCTCATCATTGAACTAGGTGCCCAGAATATGATGTTAGTCAATACATGGTTCCTGCCCCCAAGGAATTTATAAGGGGGGGGGGGGGGAGGAGCAGAGTGGCAGATCAATATATCACCAAATATCATCCTAGGTGATGTGTTATGCTAGAGTTGTGTGCACAGCACCACAGAGCACAGAAAAAATTGGTCCATTAAAGTACACTGAGGGGTCATGGGTGGCTTTTTGAGGAATGGATGCTTATGATAAGTTTTGAAAGAAGGTAAAATCTACCTAAATTAAGAAAGTTTGATAAGGACACATTCCACAGAAGGAAAGAACAGGATACTCCAAAACAGGGAAGGGTAGATCAGCACTGTATGTCCAGGGAACTGTAAGCAGGCCCTTGTACCTGGCATAGATGCATGTAGGCATGAGGCCCAGGGGAAGGCACTGAACTGAGCTTATTCTGAAAGCTACAGTAAATCATTCAAGATTTTAAGCAGAATGACATGAACATATTTGTGTTTTACAAAAATTCCTCTGGTAGCAGAATGAACGTTTAATTGACAGGAGGCATGACTGTGAACAGTGAAAGATGTTGGGAGCTACTGTAGTGATAAAGGGTGTGCGGAAGGGAAGTCATCAGTGTAAGAGATGTTAAAAGAGTAGAATCTATAGCACTTGGAAAGCAATCAAAACAATCCTTGTGACATATTTTTAGATAAGCCCTGTATATAAAAGATCAGATTGTCTAATAAAAACATTACAAAACTCCCCAGATGAAATGCCAAAAATAGAGGCTGAATTGCTTATGAAAAGTTCACTGTTGTTTCTGACATTTTTAATAATGTGTTAGAGTCCCAAGCTCTAAAAGGATGAATCTCCTTTTAGAGTAACACTTCTTGTTAGTTTTCCTGATATAGCAGAAATTTGGGAGTAATTTTGGTATCTAAGTAGTAACATTAAGGAAGGCATTGACCCCCTGGACATATCTATGGAGAAGTAGTGAAGTGCAGCCCAGAGAATGGCCCATCCTGGAGAGATGAAGGTTGAGGGGCAAAAAATAGCCTGTGTTTCCTGAAACTGCCAAGAGAGTTGTCCATAGTGACAGAATTATGCTGATTTCTTGCTCACTTTTGTTTAACCTGGATAAGATTCAGTACTTTTTAGCACATTTAAAAAATTAAAGTTTGGGCACCTGGGTGGCTCAGTTGGTTGAGAATCCGACTCTTGATTTCGGCTCGGGTCATGATCTCGCAGTTTGTGAGATCAAGCCCTCCATCGGGCTCTGTGCTGACAGCACGGTGCCTGCTTGGGATTATCTCCCTTCCTTTCTCTCTGCCCCTCTCCCATTTGCACTCTCTCTCCAAAAATAAATAAATAAACATTTTAAAATACTTAAAAATAATGTCTACATCATACCACTGACTATAAGCAATGATATTACATTTTGCTTATATATTTGAAATGTGGCTTTAAGCTCTTGGATGTGGAGGCAAATCATACATCTATCTGGGAGAAAACCACCAGTGATATTTGAAGTCAACTGCTCCACACAAAGGGCTGAGTCATTCAGAAATCATTTGTCTCATTTGTGAATGTGATAATCACCCAAAGAACAACAGGCTGACCTTTCATATCTGCCAAGTATTTCCTACAGTCAGAAAGTATGCTACCAACCCAACCTTCTTTTGTATTTATTTATTTTTAATTTTTTTAATGTCTATTTTTGAGAGAGAGAGACATACAGACACAGTGTGACTGGGGGAGCGAAGACACATAATGCAAAGCAGACTTCAGGATCTGAGCTGTCAGCACAGAGCCAAATGCAGGGCCTGAACTCATAAACCATAAGATTGTGACCTGAACTGAAGTTGGATGCTTAACTGGGCCACCCAGGCACCCCCAACCTTCTTTTTCATACATAAGTATACATTTTATGAATCTACAATTGCTTACCAGGCTTCCTTGCTTATTTGCAAAGTCTGCCTTCAGAAGCTTCTGTTGTGCAACTGATTTTTTAAAAATATTTTTGAATTTTATTTTAGAGACAGAGAGTATATGAGTGCGGTGAGGGGCAGAGAGAGACAGAAAGAGAGAAAGAGAGGAGGGAGAAGAATTTCAAACAGGCTCCATGCCCAGCACGGTTCTCAATCCCATGACCCTGGGTTCATGACCTGAGCTGAAATCAAGAGTAGGACACTCAGCTTACTGAGCCACGCAGGCGCCCTTGATTTTTTTTTTTTTTAAGAGAGAATTATGGCTACAAATTTCCCCAGGATTTTTCATTGCATTTCAAGGGCTCTGATTTTAACAGCAAGTCTGAATAATAAAAGACATAAATAGGAGATACTACTCATAAAGAAAGCTTGAAGAAACTTAGAGCAAAGAGACAAAGGGGGGCTTCAAGTGTTAAACTCTCTGAATAGATGACCTACCACCAGGATCCACTAGCTGGTAGGCAGAGCCAATTCACACCACCTGTCTTCACTCAACTATTCACCCACTCTTTCATTCACTCATTTATTCATTCATTCATTCATTTCTCTATTTGACCAATATGATTTGAAAGGTACCATGTACTGTGTGGACTTGAAGGACAGTGCTAATAGAAGGCTGTCACTGCCCTTAAAGAAATTCCAGCCAGTGAGGAAGACTGGTGCTTAGCTGTCATGATGTTCGTTGAGTAAAACAAATCTAGAAGTCATTTGAAGAGAAATCACAATTAAGAGAAGAACACTTTTGGTAATTTATAAGACTAGCATTGTCAACATATAAACCACAATTAATAGGAAGCACTTTAGATCAAATAGTTAAGGTCCAATTGGTGTAGTTCTAGAACAGTACCCTGCCACCTGTTGAAACATAAAATAAATATCACCCTGGCCAAATCCAAACCTTCCTTAGAGGGAGATATATACAATAAATACGGAAAACCACTGATTTGTGATTAATGACCACAATACTAAATTTTTCAATTGCAATATCACAAATGATTTGCAATAACATGAAGAAAAGTTTAATTTTGAATATTTTGTTTAAAATAAGGTTTTCGTGCATCCATTCATTTTAAAAAATTTTTAATGTTTATTTATTTATTTTGAGAGAGAGAGAGAGCAAGTGGCAAAGGGGCAGAGAGACAGGGAGAGAGAGAGTCCCAAGCAGGCCACGTGCTGTCAGCACAGAGCTCAATGTGGGGCTGGATCTCACAAATCATGAGATTATGACCTGAGCCAAAATCAAGAGTCAGACATGTAACCGACTGAGCCACCCAGGTTCTCCCATACATTCTTTCATTTATTTTTAACCATGAAGGTGATGCATGCTTGTAGAAAATCAGGAGAATGCAGAAAAGTATTTTAAAAAAGAACATGAAAATTTCAACCTAGTTACTGAAAAAAAATTATGTACAGTTAAACCCTGAACATTAAAGGCCAAAATATCCTGATTATGTATGCCCCCTGAGTTCATGGTGGCTCACTCTCTGATGTGTTCCCCTCAGCTCTGTCTGGCCCTGGACTCGTGCGCATGGTGACAATTTGTGTTGAATCCGTCATAACACATCTGGACAGGTTGGAGGAGGTCACCAACGAACTGGGTTACATCGACGTGTTGACCCTCATGAGGCGCATCATGCTAGACACCTCTAACATGCTCTTCCTGGGGATCCCACTGGACGGTATTTGAGAACTGACATTCTGCCTTTTATTGAACATGGAGATGAAGGGGAAAACAGACTCAAGGAAAGATATGCTGTTTTTTACATTGCTCTTATTCAAACATCTCTAAGTTTTCTCAAGATTTTTTTTTCCTAGTGTGTCTGCCATTTTCATTTATAAGATAAGTTTCTATAAGTAGGGGCCATCTCCTCTTTTGATCACTCTTCATTGCTCTGGGAAATATGATTCTATCCATAGTCAAAACTTAACAAGTGTGACCAGTTCATTTGGTCATTAATATACCCTACCACCAATCAAACTGGTATATTTAACCATTTCCAACCATTCTTTTGGGTGTGCACGTGTGCGCGCACACACACACAAATACACACATACACATACATATATACATAAATATACATACACACTCCTCCCTCGAAGCTACTAAGCATGAAAACTTTGACTCTGTCTATAGGATGATAATGGTGCTGGAGCTGCTGCTGCTGGAAATGATGAAAATAGCTACCATTAATTTAATATCTACTATAAAAAGTTGCTCTACACATAGTTTATCATTTAGCATTTATAACAACTCTGGCAAGTTGTTTCACTCAAAAAGCTACTCTCTTCACTGTACTACAGAAACAAATATTAAAACACATACATGTAACTCTATCACCATCAAAAATAAACATTAATCAGTTGGGCTAATTCCATTATGCTGTTGTCCAGCTTAATGTAATTTTTCCCAAATTTCCAGTATATTCATTGATTCATGCATTCATTCAAAAAATATTTGTTAATTGCCTATTTTCTGCCAGGCACTGTTCTAGGTTCTGGGGATAGAGAGGTAAACAAGACAGATAAAGTCCTCGCCTTCAAGGAGCTCACATCTCAGTGCCAATATAAACAGTAAACAAGTAAATATCTAATAATGAATCAGGAAATAATAGGAGTCTTGAAGAAGAAACAGAGCAAGGGGCTAGAAAGTGAAGACGTAGGTACCATGATGGGAGCATATGTGGCTATTACAGAGAGGGTTGTCCAGAAAGGCCTGTGCAGAGAGGACACCTGAACATAAGCCTAAATGTTAAGTGAGACCATGAGCCTCATCCAGATTTGAGAGAAGAACATTACAGGCATGAGAACAGGGCCAACTTAAAAAAAAAAATTTAGTGTTTTTTTAAATTTATTTTTGAGAGAGAGAGAGACAGAGTGTGAGCAAGGAGGGGCAGAGAGAGAGGGAGAGACAGAATGTGAAGCAGGCTGTAGGCTCTGAGCTGTCAGCAGAGAGCCCAACACAGGGCTTGAACTCATGAGCTGTGAGACCATGACCTGAGCCAAAGTCGGACGCTTAACCGACTAAGCCACCCAGGCGACCCCGGGGCCTACTTTTAACACTTGCCAAAACCAGCTGAGCTATAACACCTGCTGCCTAATTTGCCACATTTGGACCAGCAGATAAGCTATAAGCCTTCCTTTTCTCTTCTCCAGCTCTGCTTGCCCACGTCCCCTGCTCTTTATACTCCCTTCAAGAGCCATAGACACCTCATCTGACTGTCATTTGGATGGGAGCCCCATTCACTCTGTTTTCAGTCACACCCCTTGCCTGATCCATCCCCTCTAATCCCAGCTGGCCTGTCCTACATGCATCTCTCCTAAGGTTAGGCAAGTGCATATTTTATAAGTCCCTGCTTCATAGTTCCCTGTTAGCCTTGGTTCTTAGGAAGGATGAAGTAAAGGGAATTATAAACCTAGGGATAGGTTAACCTAGGGATATGGGCTGTGATGCTAGGAACCTGCATAATCCATGCAGAGTTATGTTTGTTCCTCTTCTCCACACACCACCCTTGTTAAACTCTCAATTTGCCTGAGGGAGCCAGTACAACAAAGAGGAAGGAACATTGCTCTGAGGTCAGATAGAACCGGGCTCCAGCGTAAGGACCTGCCTATCACACTGGATGTATGGTTTTAGGCAAGCTTCCTAGTTTCTATGAACTGCAGTTTCTTCATCTGAAAGTGATGACACCCCCCGCCCCCAAACAAGATTGTAAGGATTAAATGAGGTCTCTTTTTTAAAACACTTTGCATGGTGACTGGTATTTAGCGGTTGAAAATAAATCTCTATCCCCTTCTTTTTTGTACAATTTGAAAAAGCAGAGGTTTTCTTTCCCCTAGCATTCAATATAATTAAAGGACATTCATTAAAAGCTGACTATGGGGGCACCTGGGTGGCTCGGTTGAGCATCCCAGTTTGGCTCAGGTCATGATCTCATGGTTGGTGGGTTCGAGCCCCATGTCAGGCTCTGTGCTGACAGCTCAGAGCCTGGAGCCTACTTTGGATTCTGTGTTTCCCTCTCTCTCTCTGCCTCTCCCCCACTCATGCACTGTCTCTCTCTCTCTCTCTCTCTCTCTCTCTCAAAAATAAACATTAAAAAAAAAGCTGACTATGCATGAGGCTCAGGGCAAGACATTAGAGATACCAAGATGAATTCTATACTCTGGACCAAAATGTAAACAGGAAAGTGGCATGGCTTTTTGCACTCCCAGGTGCCAGAATTGAGGCCAATGATGGCCATATCTACTCGTGCTCCTCTTATTTCCCATTGTCCAACAACACAGGAAGGAGTTGGACACTCAGTCAAAGAAGGGCATGTGACATTCTAGGTTAGGTCTCTAACACGAACTTGAAAAGTGGCACATCTCTACTTAATTTTGTTAATTTAGATGCCAACCAGAATAAATTAACGTTTATTTGACTAGTGGCATTCACATGGCTGAAACACCAATGAAAGTGGGGACCTTGCCTAGCTTAGAACCCCAGGCTGATAAAAGACTCTATACAAGGGATCTTCTCTTCTCAAAATACCCTTCTTGGGCTCACATTTTTGCTCAACTACTCTGCTCTTTTGTTTTGTTTTTCCAGAAAGTGCCATTGTGGTTAAAATCCAGGGTTATTTTGATGCGTGGCAAGCTCTCCTTCTCAAACCAGACATCTTCTTTAAGATTTCTTGGCTATACAGAAAATATGAAAAGTCTGTGTAAGTAACACAAGTTTGGAAAACTTATCAGTGAGTTTGGATTGATTTGGGGTTGTGTCCTTGCTATTGTTGGCCTCTTCAGCTAGCTGTCTGCTCTTCAGAGCCCACAAGGGAGCTGTGGATTAAGTTGCTGATGAAACACTTCTTACAGCAATTTGGCTGCGTATGGCCAGACCAAAGAGTAAGAGAAACCTTTGGCCCAGGCAGCTTTTCAGCAAGGGGGCCAAGTGGGTGGTCTGGGAGCCCCATCTCTGGAAGTAGGACACCACAGTGTATTTTGAGTTGATGAGAAGGGTTGGCTGAACCTACCATTATTCTCTGTCAAAATTCCCTTTGCATATCTGGAAAAAGGAAACACAAGATCATTTTATAGTCGTGTTACTTCTGAACAAATTTAACAGAATTCAACTTGTAGGAATTGATCATAGTCTCAAAAGAATTTTTTCACAATGACTATAATGAACTTCAATGAAATGTGTGATTTTCTTTTTTTAGTTATATATATTATATCTTTGGGGGATCCTGAAATGGTCATTAAATGGCTTTGCTTTGGTTATAGACTAGTCTAGCCCAAAACTGGACGAGTGCCCAATGGCCTATAGGCCAATCAGTAGGTTTTTAGAGTGTAAGTAGCCAGCCACTAAACACTGCCTTCTCTCACCACCAGTGAAAAGCCCATGGGATCTAGAGGCAGACACACCTGGTTTGTATCCTGTCTCTACTACTTAGTAACTAAACGGCCTTGGGAAGTTATTTAAAGTAAAATATTACCTACCTTCCAGGGTAGGGATATAGGTTAATGAGATCCTATATGTAGGGCAATTAACACAGAGGATGGCACATAGAAGGCACTAAATATGTTCCCCTTCCTTTTGTTCAGATCTTCCCCCACATGTCTCTAACCATCCTAAATTCTCCATCTCTAAAAGTTCCCAAACTTGTTTGAAGCCCCAACTTTATCCTGTTTGTGTATTTACATTTAATAACAATGTTAGGGAGGAAGCCAACTTGATGTTGCTTTATATAGTTTCATGTGGTTGATAAGTATTAGGTGGGTGATTTAGATGCTTGGGTCTTTATACACTTCATTTAGTTTCCACCAGAGCTTCTTGTGACTAGAATCAATGAGATAATGGATTCACCTCTTCACTATGGTCAAAGTTGCCAGTGGTCTGAAGAGTCTCTTTTCATAGTTCCTGGTCATTAGTTTAGCTTTGGTTTTGGCCAGCAGGCCATAGAAATATATTGCATGAAATTGTACAATGGTTTCTCAGAGTTTTCTACAGAAATTAGCTCAGCAACATTCCCTCTCTATGTAATATTTGCCAATGGTTAGTGTATTCATCTATATATCCTATGTCCTGGAGCAGTAAAGACCTAGAGAAATCTTTTAATCTTCTCCCCCATCCATGTCCATTACAATAATGCCAGTGCTTTTTTTTTAAATTGAGGTATAATTGACATAAAACATTATATTACTTTCAGGTATACAACACAAAGACTCAATATTTGTATATGTTGTGAAATAATCACCATTATATCTAGTTACAAAATTTTTTCTTGTGATAAAAACTTTTAAGATCTATTCTCTTAGCAACTTTCAAATATGCAATACAGTATTTTTAACTATAGTCACCATGTTGTACATTACATCTCCATGACTTATTTATTTTATAACTAGAACTTTGTACCTTTTCACCCACTTCATCCATTTTGCCCACCTTTACCCCTCACCTCTGGTAGCCACCAATTTCTTCTCTGTATCTAAGAACTATGGGTTTTTTTTTGTTTTAAGATTCCACATATAAATGAATTTATTATTCTCTTATTATTTCCTTTAGCATGCTTTATGTCACTCCCCTTCTTTGCCTCTTTTTCCACAGAAATGAATTAGATTATATAATATTTGTCTTTCTCTGTCATGCCAATACTTTTTAGAAATATACTGATGGAAAGGATTCTAGGACATCTACTCCCATCCCTATTTATTCAAGTTTATATTTCTGCTTATCTTAATCTCCAATATTACAGAAGTATTGTTTTCTACTTCTTATTCTGGCAAGTTTAAGGCTTTTTAACCACAGAATATCTTAAGTAGGTGCTGTGGCCTGGACTGATAAACTAGCCACCCTTGTTTTGGCACAAAATATTCTCAGAGTGCCAAACCACAGACTCACAGATATATTCTTTTAATATATGCTTGTAAGTCAGAGATTACCTATTCCCTGAAAACTGTCACTGAGCACAATTCCCCTAATTTTTAAGGGTATATAAATTCATATGCCTACATTTATGTAAAAGCTGGTCAGCTTTTAACCTGAATAAGAAGGATCCCAAACAGTATTCACAGGCCCATGATTCTGGCCCCAGGTGGAGGCATATGTTCAGAAGTGGATGCAGTTCCATCAAGGAATTCTCTATGAATTCATAGTCTAAGGGCATTTCAACAACTCCCAGAATATTTGGGGGCCATTGCTCAGGTAGGAATGCTATGAGCATTTATAGCTCACCAACTAAGTGAATATCTGTCTCTAGTCTGTAAGAGTTGCTCAAAAAATATTGCTGAATAAATGGATTAGTAGATGAATGAATAAATGAATGTGAATATATCCTTGGTGTATATCTGGAGGTATGTGTGTATCTATAGGCACACTTACAGAGATACACAATAGATGGCATCCTCATTTAGAATGACACAATTACTCTACTAGCCTGAAGAATACCTCTTCAAATGTTTAAACACCTTCTTTGAGATGCCCCAAAAAAACTTTAAAAATGGGAGGGATCTTAAAGAATCTTCCTTTACTTTTCCTGCTGAGCTGGAGTAAACACACAGCTATTTATGTCAGCATCATCAACAGGGTGTACAGGTGACCATGTCAACAAGAATTTGAAAGAAAGATTTATTGTATATTTAATGTAAGGCAGAATACCATTCCCTGAGGTTGGGGAACAATACACTTACACATGGACACATACACTTCAAGACAAAGGCCAGAATAACAGCATTTAGATCTTAAGATGGACTTATTGTTCATTGAGTCTGAGCTCTTCACTTTAAAAGAGATATAAGAGGGGTGCCTGGGTGGCTCAGTTGGTTGGCTGTCTGACTTCGGCTCAGATCATGATCTCACAGTTTGTGGGTTTGAGCCCCATGTCGGGCTCTGTGCTGACAGCTCAGAGCCTGCAGCCTGCTTGGCATCCTGTGTCTCCCTCTCTCTCTGCCCCTCCCCTGCTCATACTCTGTCTCTCTCTCTCTCAAAAATAAACATTAAAAAAAATTTTTAGTAAAAAAAAAAAATAAAAGAGATTTAAGAGACTTAAAAGTAGGTTCCATAAAAAGAGAACAATCCAGACTAGCAGCTGGCCCTCTCTTTCCAAAGTGCTCTTCCCTCTACCACACTGTCAAAATGCATGTACTATACATGCTTATGCAGCTAGTCAGTCAGTAAGCATTTACTTCATGTTTACTATGTGACAGAAACTGGAAAGTATGAGAAGAAATATCAAGAATAATACTTGATCACCTGTGTTTTCTTGCTAGAACAGAAAGTCTCAAACTTGGTAGTTCCCAGGGCTGGGCAAATAGAAGTGGGCCGGGTGGATACAAGTCAACAGGAAGTGAAGGTACCTGTAGCCAAACTGGAGAGGGCATGCCCTTACTAAAGACATTCACTGTTTTTCAGTTTTGGTTTTCAATTTAAACACTGCATTGGCCAAGTCAAGGATCAGAAAACATGATTGGATTGACCATTTTGGTACCAGCTTTTAACATTTAACTAGAGGTTACAGCCTTAATTTTGCTACCAGTACCTAGACATCTTAGCTAAATTTGGTTCCTTAACATGAAGTATAATGAATACGCAATTTAAGGATATTTATGAAGAATTAAGTTTAAATTCAGTTATTAGCGCTAATGGCTTCAACTTAAGCAGATAATTTTATTTAAACAAATGGCAAATGAATCTGCTTTCCTAGATGTCTTAACCGAGTACAAATAGATTATATTTTCTTTTTTTTTTTTTTTCTTTAGCAAGGATTTGAAAGATGCCATGGAAATTCTGATAGAAGAGAAAAGACACAGAATTTCCACAGCAGAGAAACTGGAAGACTGTATGGATTTTGCCACTGAGTTGATTTTTGCTGAGGTACTGACCCAGACTAACCATAATTCCCACGTTAACATATGTGTATGACTGTTTGTGTATAGGCTGTGTAGAGATTCCCTCTTATAATTGTTGCATACTTATGCTTTTAAGTATTTGCTCTAATACTTCTATAATGATAACCCAAACAATCCACTCATTCAACATTCTGGTAAGACTGACCTTTAAGACTGAAACTACATGTGTGCACAATACAAAATATGAAAATGGGGGAGCCCAAAGACAGTAAACACACAGATAATTGGTTAAATTTTTAACCTTTGGCTGAAGATTTTTATGAAAAATGCCCATAGTCAATTACAGAGACATAATATTTATGACTTCATTTTGTTGATGGTTTTTGATCCTAACTGTATCTTCCCCTCCTTTTTTGAAGCTTTGATTCACTTTTCCAATTTTTTCCCCTTCTTCCAATTGTTCAGAAACGTGGTGACCTGACAAAAGAGAATGTGAACCAATGCATACTGGAAATGCTGATCGCAGCACCAGACACCATGTCTGTCTCTGTGTTTTTTATGCTTTTTCTCATTGCAAAGCACCCTAAGGTTGAAGAGGCAATAATGAAGGAAATACAGACTGTCGTTGGTAAGAACTGGTCAAATAATAAAAGAGCTTAGAAAATAATTCTTTCTAAATGTCAGCTTTTTATGTCCTAAGTGTCAGATTTCAAACAAAATATTACAATCCACCCAAAGAACAATAAAAGTAGCCATTTTGCCACACTTTGATTATGCCAGATAGGTTGAAAAGGTAGTTCTTTCTGTGTTTTTTTTTCATTATAAAAATAATGCATTCTCATTGAAAAAATTTAAATAACAGATATATAAAAGCAGAAAGTGACATTCCCTGATCCCTCCCACTCTCCTCCCCAGCCTCATTTGCATTCCCCAGGGAAACCACTGTTAATACTTTACTGTGTGTTCTTCAAGGTCTTTCTTAACCTGCACATAAACACATTTGTATGGTTGTATTTGTCTGCTTAATGATACATGGTATCTGCTTAAAGACCAAGTACAATGTTCTGCCTACCTTATCAGTGGCAAAAGGCTTTTGTGAGTTCACCCAGGGAAACGGCTATCATCTATAGCAGTGTTTCTGGGTTTCAAGCAGTCTGTCCACAAATGAACTTACAATCAGTGGCAGAAGGACAAGGAAAGGATGACAGCAAAGGCAGGAGACTGATCAGCTTCCCTCTCCCCCAAAATCCAGTGATGTTGGACCCTTCCTCTCCCTGCTCTCTCCTCCTCCACCAGGTCCCTGCTCAGCTCTTCCCTACACTAGTCTTCCCTGATCTGCTTTTGCTTAAGCATCATTCTGCTCATTGATCCTGACACCACCACCCTTCCACAGAAACAGTGTCACATTTGAAAGAAGTCAGAATTGCTTTCCGGGGGAAAAACAGAATTCCTGGGGCACCTATGTGGCTCAGTTGGTTAAGCCTCCAACTCTTGATTCTGGTTCAGGTTATGATCTTGCAGTTTGTGGAATTGAGCTCCACAATGCAGAGCCTGCTTGGGATTCTCTCTCTCCCTCTCTCGGCCCTCCCCCCTCAAACAAACAAACAAACAGACAAACAAACAACAACAGAATTCCTTGTTTGGAATGTCCTTTGCATGGATGATCTTTTAAAGAACACATTTCTGACATATGTAAAGAAGTATCAGTAATGACACTTTTCTCTCTTGACCTTAAGCGATTCCTGTGGAGCAACTTATTTGGTTGTAGAGAGGCACCATCTTTTTAAAGCCATTTGAGTGCTGCTTGAAATAGTTGACAGTAAGGGGAAATTTCATAAAGGGTTAAATTTATGAAATAAGGGGTCTACAGATGCATTGTAGTAGGTGGGAAATTGCCTGGGAAGATAGGTAACAGGAAGCCAGAATAACATCCAAGCTCCAAATTCCAGAATGGTTTCTCACATGCCCCCTGTCAGGTTATGGGTTCTGGGTCAGGTGAAGTGGCACAACAGTGAATAAGCTACAGCTTTCCTACACTTATGGGGCTCACAGGCTGGCAGGAGAAAGAGAACTTAACAAGCAAGCCCAGTGGACTAAAGAGAGAGCCATAGAATGATGGAGTTCAGGCAACAAGGGGCAAATTGCTCTTGAAACCATGAGCCTTTAATTCAACTTCCTTGAGATGTGAAAAGTGCTTGTGTCTCATGATGTCTCCCTGACGCTTCAACAAACCTCAGCAAAGATGGGAAACAGCTGAACCATTTGTACATGTGTTCGTGTTCCCTCTAGACATACTCACATAGTAATTACTTCCTAGGGAATGCCTTTGGTTGCCTTCTCTGTCATCTTCCTTTCTACTTCTCCACCCCAGATAAATGTACCCCATTAGACCCTGGAGGGTACAAAGAGCCAGAGGCAAGGGGCAGGGCAGTTAGAGTTCTCTGACCAAAAGAGACGTTTCCTGAATGGTGTAGCTGTATAAGACAGAGAGGTGCCTCAGGACCCTGGGCTGATTTTGATTCTGTAAAAGTGGTAACCCATTTGAGGACACTCTGAAGCTTTGCCAGTTTGGGGAGTAATCTAAGCCTCTCTGACCAGTGTCAGGCCAATCTGAAACAGTGGGAGTATCTGTCAATCCCCAGCACAGCCAGAGCTCAGCTGAGGCACCTATTTTGCTGTGGCAGGGAGAAGGGTTCTGTACCACAATAGATTGTTCTTGATCAGATGGGAAGAGGAACTATCAGTTTTGTGTTCCAGGCAGATGACTGCACAGGTAACCAGAGGAGAAAATGTCATTGAAACTGATTAAATTCACCACCTCACTTTGACTAGAGAAGGAGTGAATGTCCCCTAGAATTTAGAGTAGGAGACAAAATTTGAGGACCTCAGAGGCCAGGCAGACAAATGTTCGAAGCAGACTGTGTAGGTCTACATAAAACTGAAGGTAAGGGCACCTGGGTGGCTCAGTGGGTTAGGCATCCAACTCGATATCAGCTCAGGTCATGATCTCATGGTTGTGGAATGGAGTCCTGCATTGGGGCTGACAGCTCAGAGCCTCTCTCCTCTCTCTCTGTCCCTCCCCCAACTGTGTGCTCTCAAAATAAATAAAAATTTTAAAATACTGCAGGTATATACCCCTCTAAAGGTTTATTGGCCACTCAAGTTCTGTCATTGCCATGTGGGGATATGAGACCAGTATAATCAGGTTTCCTGATTTTTCTAGAAATCCAGGCTTTTCTATGAAATCTCCTAGGTTTTACAGTAATTGGCCTCAAATATGAATTTTTATAAAGTACTCTGTGAACCAAACATGACATATTTGGCCCAAGCCATTTTTGCTGATTTGCATTAGAATTATGGAAAGAAATTTGGGGCATGTGGGTGGTTCAGTCAGTTAAGCATCCAGCTTTTGCTTAGGTCATGATCTCACGGTTCATGAGTTCGAGCCCCACGTTGGGCTCTGGGCTGACAGCTCGGAGCCTGGAGCCCGCTTCAGATTCTGTGTCTCCCTCACTCCCTGACCTTCCCCTGCTCATGCTCTGTCTATTTATCTCTCTCAAAAATAAATAAACATTTAAAAAATTATTTAAAAAAGAATTATAGAAAGAAATTTTTTTCAACCAGGAGCAAACTATTCTGTGGAAACTATGGGAGTTTAAATGCCCAACACATATTGAAACTATCATTAACTCCTTGTCCTGTTTATCTGCTCCCACAGGTGAAAGAGAAATAAGGATTGATGATATGCAAAAATTAAAAGTGGTGGAAAACTTTATCTATGAAAGCATGCGGTACCAGCCTGTTGTGAACTTGGTCATGCGCAAAGCCTTACAGGATGATGTCATAGATGGCTATCCAGTGAAAAAGGGGACTAACATTATCCTGAATATTGGAAGAATGCATAGACTTGAGTTCTTCCCCAAGCCCAATGAATTTACTCTTGAAAACTTTGCAAAGAATGTAAGAACTCTTCCTTAAAACTGAGTGTGCCACTCTTAAAAATGTCAATCGTTAAATCCTTTCTGGTTCTGTTTGTACCATGTACATTTCATCCTATTTACTGTTCCCCTGTATTGCCTCACCAGAAGCACACGTTTCCCCTACTTTAGAACATGCCTACCATATTCATCCTTAAGCCAAAGATGCTGGGTCACCAGCTCTGAGAAGTATCCACATGTAGCCACACAATGGGTCAAAACTTGAAAAATCCAGGCCCTTAATTTGGCTACAATGAAGCAAATTTTGTTTAACCCAAACAACCTTGTCCATTTCAACCTGTCCCTTTGTAATCACATAGATTCAGCTCTGGCACCAACTAAGCAAAGGAAAGTCCACTTGTGCCTCAGTTGGAAATTGAATGAGACTAAAAGATTTAGCTTTTGCAGTCTGCCTTTGGTTCACCAAATGGCCCCATGAACAGTAGTTACCATTCTAAATAGAACTCAGTAATTAGAAGAGCTTCACCTTTCACTGAAGGAAACTGTAGATTCTGCTTCTATTATGTCCAGTTTTAGGCAATGATGTTTATTAATCTAAATTATCCAGATATTTCCCTCACTGCCCTCTTTTTCCATTTGCATATGATGTAGAAATGTGATCTTAATTAATCCAGTTCTCTAGGTCATTCTGTTTCTATGTGAACAACCCATGCTATGTTGACAATTGGTCAACAAAAACTCATTAAGCATATACTAAATGCCAGGTACTATGTAAGTACAGATGTGAACAAGACAGACAGATGTGATCTCCATTAATTTTTTGCATAACTATAAATATTTAGGTGCTTGGCACTAATATGCCAGGAGTCAACATCTTTGCACAAAAACAATCTTTGTCTTGGTGACATGCAGAAGAGTAGTAAAGCTGTGACCATCCCTCAGAGATAGTTGAGTATGCTAACACTGGCTGTAATAAGATTGTGCGTAATTGCTTTACCCCAGGACATTAACATAAAGAGCAAAAGTGGGGACTGTCCAAGGCTGGGTGTATGTCACAGAGGGTGAATCACATTGGATGGAGAAAAGAGCTTACTTGAGTTACAGTCACTCATCATTTAGACCCTGAAATAGCATTCTGACTGATTAGTGTTTTCAGGGTGAATCAAACAGAGACTGCATAACTCTAGCCTTTAATACTCTGGCTAACTGTCTGATCATTTTCATAGGTTCCTTACAGGTATTTTCAGCCATTTGGTTTTGGGCCCCGTAGCTGTGCAGGAAAATACATCGCCATGGTGATGCTGAAAGTCATCCTGGTTACACTTCTGAGACGATTCCACGTGCAGACTTTGCAAGGAGAGTGTATTGAAAATATGCAGAAAAAACATGGCTTGTCCTTACACCCAGATGAGACTGGCAACTTGCTGGAAATGGTTTTTACCCCAAGACATTCAGAAAAGTGCCTCAAACACTAAAGAAGGTTGATCAGTACCTACTCTGGAGCATTTCTCATCAGTAGTTCACATGGAAATCGCCCGTCTTTACCAGGTAGTATCATCCTCACAGTGGACATTTGGTGGCCTGTGCCATTTTATAGGCATACCTCATATGGGCTGTCAGCAAGCCAGGAAACATTGGTTGTCTGTTCTTGTCCAAACCAGAGAAACAGACTTCCAAAGAAAATAGAGGCCAACAGTTTGCAGGGGAAATGGTCAATTCCACAAAACAGGCTTTGGAAAAGATAGGCCATGAGCAAAACTTATGTCCGCCTTCCCACAAAATCCCCACTGCCCTGCCCCAAGAACATTTTAATGTCTGGGGCGGAAGCACTCAAGTCCATTAGAAAGACCAGGCTGGTGTCTGGGTATTAGTGGTAGGGTCTACAACATTCATATTCTTTGGAGAAATGCTTACAAATTCAGCATTTGACTTTTCCTATGAATTATTAAATAAACTCTTGATTATCCACAGGTGACTTGTCTGTGGCAAAAGTTAAATAGGAGACTCTCCTTTCCCAGTCTCTCAATTCATGCCTCAGCCAATTACCTCCACTACAATAGATATCAATTTGGGTGATACAAAGTAATTTAATAATAGCCTAAGTAAAATATAATTAGGACCACCCATCTGTTATAGGGGGGAAAAAATCACACAATGCATTTCAAATTCAAATAAAAATTATTTTCTTCATGTTTGCATCCTTGCTTAGCTCCATTAGTGCTAACCAAGAGATAACTTTAAATAATGGCATCTATTAATTCTTATAACAGCCCCCAGTGATTTGAGGCAGGAAAAGTCCTCTATATCTATATCTAATTCTCCAACCCAGTGGGCTCAAACCCATTCCATCTTCTTTCTCCCTCAACAGTCTTCCCTTCTCTTTCTTTCCCTTATCCCAAAGTCAATAGCAACAGATCAGTGGAGAATATGGTCAGGGTAGAACCCCTGCAATCATCTTTTATCCTACCTCGGATTTAATAGTTATCTTAGAGATTTAACAGCTATTGAGTTTATTGAATCATTACACATAGCCATGGATAAAATGCACACCTTATAATTAGCTCTTTAAAGAGAATCAAGTAGATGAGTTAATTTTCCAAATACCACTTTACTTGTGTTATATAGCCAATATGATTCTATCTGCTGAATGCCATTTAAAAATTAAACATCATTTGCAAAAATTAAGCTCATTACCGTTGAGTCAACCACCAACTCCACATTTGAATATTCTCCTCATCCTCCTGTTTGGCAATAAAATAACAACTGAGTATAAAATGAGAGTGTAAGCTCCTTGAGAGCAGCTCTTTTCTTTCTCTTACAATCCATCTCAATCCCCCATTCTGACTCCCCAGAAGGAAGGATAGCACTGAATAGACACTCTTCCTCATAGAACCCCTAACTGACCCCAGAATTCAACTAAAGAGAAGTCAGGTATTCTAAGATTTCAAGGATAGGTAACAGTAAAGAGGAAAATATTTGAACTTGGAATTATTTGGATCATCCATATGGCCTAAACATACACATAAATATGCCTATGTACTTGACTATATCCATAGTTGGGTCTGGACAATCATCCAAATAGTTCAGCCCCCTGAAATAACGGCCAGGATTTTAGATTTTAATGTATCTAAGTTAATTCTCTTGATGACTGTTAACACACTTTGCCTCTGGCTGGAGCTTCACAGTAGAGGAAAAGACTTCAGATTAGTGTACTTCACCCATCCAGTTCCCTTGGAACATCTATTGTATTTTGTATGTATATATGTATCCAAGGCCTATGTTTACATGATCAAAGTCAAACAGAGGGTTTATATAGTTGTATACCAATATACCAATATTGTGGATACAAAAATATTCTGGGGAAAAACTAGGGGTGGGGGTGGGGGCAGGGGAAGAATAGGAAGAGGGCAAATGCTGGTTCGAATGATCCAAGCAAACTCTTCCAGAATCAAATTATCTGGGTAATCATTCAAATTTTCTCTCTGCTTAGCCTGTACCGACAAATCCCATATGTTTGTACAGGTTTGGCCTAAAGTATTTGGAATACTGTTGATTTTTCATTAGGCTTATCAACATATATTTGAAAATCCTGTTTTCTCTTCAGAATTTTGCCTCATTGTCCTGTACTTGTTACTCTTGAATGTGCCGTGGATTCTGTTTTTACCAGTTTTCAAAGAACTGGAGTATATAAATTGTCAGTGAAATGCATGCATTATAAGGGCTCTATTATTGTAAAATTGTGAGGACAATTGTGCCCTCCCATCCTCAGGTGTACTGGACACCCCCCTCTGCCTTTATTGACCTCCCACTTTTTCCTACTCCAAGTGGAAAACAATCACATACAGAAAGCCCCACATATCAAGAAATGTCAGTTGGAAGTTGTCACTTTTATTTCTAAACATCACCTTTTGCCTGTCGTGGTGCTAATATTCTAGTAAGTGTGTGGCCTTTGCCCACTAAAAAGAATACTAGCTGGAACCTCCTCAATCTCCTGTATCAGCTGGGCTTTGTGACTGAATCTCTCACCCATATTTGCAGAAGGATTTGCTAAGTTAAATTTTGTCAAAGTAATAAGTGGAATGGAATTTGTGGTACTTTCAGTTGGACTTAGCTCAAAAAAAGCAAAGTCAGGGCTGAACTCTCCAGGGCTCAACAGATAGGGCGTAGCTGAGTGAACTCCCTCATTTGCTTTCTGCAGCTTTTAACAGATGTTGGCCCATGTCTGGAGAGCCAACGGCCATACCCTATTTCCATCAGGCCAATCAAACAAGCAGAATGCATTTACACAAGTCAACCTGGTCAACAAGTCCAGCCCATTAGGGATACTCTGCCCCTTTCTCTTCTCCCAAGAAATTATTTTAAAGCATAAAACAAATGGGAATTATCACAAGACTATAATTATAAAAAATATTATAAGAATAACCTTGAGGGACGCCTGGGTAGCTCAGTTGGTGAAATATCCAATTATTGATTTCAGCTTAGGTCAATGATCTCCCAGTTTGTGGAATCAAGCCCCATGTTGGGCTCTGCACTGACAGCATGGACCCAACTTGGGATTCTCTCTCTCTCTCTCTCTCTCTCTCTCTCTCTCTCTCTGCCCTTCCCCTGCTCACACTCTCTCTCTCTCTCTAAAATAAAATAAAAAAATACTTTAAAAAAAGAATAAGCTTGAATCTACTCTAATCATAAGCAAATGTTTCACAAACTTCAGTATTTTTATTTACAGTAGCCCCCCTTTATCCATAGCTTCACTTCTGCAGTTTCAGTGACCCATGGTCAATGGCAGTCAGGAAGAAGATGATGCTCCTGACTTACTGTCAGAAAGTCAATAGTAGCCTAGTACTAGGTCACAATGCCTGCATTAATTCACCTCAATCCATCTCACCATGTAGGCATTTTATCATCTCACATCAACACAGTGCAGTTGTGAGTGCAGTACAGGGTGAGTGCAGGGTGAGTGCAGTACAAGAAGATATTTTGAGGGAGACAGGAAGAGACCACATTCACAAACCTTCTATTACAGTCTATTGTTATAATTGTTATATTTTATTATTAGCTATTGTTTTAATCTCTTACTGTGTTTAATTTATAAATTAAACTTTATCATAGGAATGTCTGTACAGGAAGAAAACAGTATGTATAGGGTTTTGGTACAATCCATCGTTTCAGGTATCCCCTGTGGGTCTTAGAACATATTCCTCATGAATGAGGTGGACTACTGTATTAGTAAAATATTACCTGCAATGAAGATCTTAAGTTACAAGACATGGAAATTGAGCCTATGACCCAGGTGATTTTTTTAGGTTCCTTTCAGCTCTGTGACTTATTTATAAGGAGTCTTTACAAGGAATCTTGACTCACCCTTTTTGTAAATGTATAGTTGGAGCAAGCTGTTCAATCTCACCATACCTCAGTTTTCTCATCAATCCAATGGGGATAATAATTACTTCATAAGGTTGCCATGAGGATTACAAGGGAAGATTCATGTGAAGCTCTTGGCATAGTGTCTGGTACAGGGCAACCTCTCACTATGCATAGGAATAATAATGATGATGCTCAGTAGTTAGGCTGACTCATGACATTCTCAAACCTTTTCTCATGCAGTAGAGATGGCAGAAGATGTGCCAGATGCTTCCACATCCATTATCTCATTGTAAGCTTCATGACAACTCTCACATTAGTATGATTGCCCCAGTAAGCCCCACATTGTATCCATGAAAACAGAGTCAGGGAGTATGGGAGACTTGCTCTCAAGTCCACCACTCCTTCCAAAGCCTTGGCCGCTTCATCAAGCTGCTTCTTTGCAACGGGACTCATCACTGGAAGGCTGAAGAGGCCAGTCCTGGCTTCTCAGCTCTTCCACCTTGTGATGACAGGTAAACCCCTTTCAAGACTTGCTCAATTCTTGCCTCCTTACCCACAGAATTTGAAGCAGGAAATATCTCAGCTTCTTCATCCATAAAATCGGATGATTCTGCCTTACCCACCCCCCACATAGGTATGTTTGGAGGATCTTTCTCAAAAAAAGTAATGCTATAAAAATTCACTTCGTATAAGGTGCGGGATCTAACATGTGGATGCCAACATCTGCCTCAACAGAAAATTATCAGTCCCTAGACTAGTCCCTAACCACTAGGAACACTTCTAGTGTTGCACAATTTCAATTCATTTCAGATGTGGTACTATAGGAAAAAATAAGAGAGTGGAGGACAAAATAGTAACTTACTATAAATACACCATGGGCAAACCAGACCTTATAATGGCCATAAAATCACCTCTATTTTGGCCAAATTCAAAAATGCTAAGAAACCCATTATGATGAACAGCTGTTAAGCAATTTCTTCATTTGGCAAAGATTCCTGGTATGAGTGAAATATTCAGCCACTCTCTCATTATTTCCAAGTAGCCAGAGGTTGGCATGGAGGAGATACAATCAGACACAGGGCACAGAGGCAGCCTCCTCCAGCCTCTTCCAAGCCTTAAGCTTGGATGGATAAGTAGCTGAGCACATCGCCCTTTTGCCTCCTTCCCACTCCAGTTAATTGTGAAAGTGTGTTGATTTTTCAGACCAAGAAAACAATAATGACTGCATTTACTTTCTTATTCCATTAAGCCCTTTATCATTCCACTTAATTCTCCCAACAATATTATGAGGCAGGTATTACTCCCATTTTCAGATAAATTCCCCCATCTATCCATTTATATTCCCTTGCTACCTGCTTGCCAGAATTTCTCACTCACACCCACACATACCTCAACACACATGGTCAGTGTCTTAGATTCTCTTGTCAAAACCTGCTCTCAAAAAAATTTTTTATGTCTGCTTTTATCTAATCTGCTTTTTAAAAAGATTTTATTTTTAAGTAATCACCACACCCAATATGAGACTTGAACTCACAACCCCGAGATCAAGAGTCACATACTCTACCACCTGAGCCAACCAGGCACCCCTCTAATCTGCTTTTTAAATCTACCTAAGTTATAAATGGTAAGGCAAAGCTAAGGCTTGAAATATTATCCTCCATTCCAACATAGGTTTTTGTCCACAGGATTTCCCAAAAGAATTACAGACATCAGCAAGATGGGCTTATGGAAGGAGAGGAGGGAAAAGAAGGTAGCACCTTCAAGAACCCCTTAAAAATGATAGCACCTACTTCACCCACACATGAAGCTGGTCTCACCTAAACAGTGATATCTAGGTTGTAAGGGGTCCTGAATCAGAATGTCTAGAGGAGCCAGGCAGGTAACATAAATCAGATGATTGGGCTAGCTTTAAGTAGAGCTTGTGTAAGAAAAGGGGAATGGGTCCCCTAAAGGTATTCAAGTTCAAAGTTCTTAAAACACAGTGCCAGCCAAACCAGTCATCCTTGAGCTGGATCAGGCCCATTGTTTAAGGCGTGAAACATCAATCCTTTTCACATCCATCATTTTATTAGCACTCCCTACCCACCCAGCCATCCAATGAGGAAGACAAGAAGTCTCCACTTCATTCATTGATCAGGAAACTGAAGCACAGGGAGTTCATGTGGTTTGTCCAATGTCACACAGTAAGGGTCACATCTAGGATCCCCGGCAGGGATCCCAGCTTCAAGTCTACGAGCTGTTTGAAGTCACCCAGCCCAATGCCCCTTCATAGCTGGGCATCTCCTAAAGATTATCTCAGTGTCCTCTCGCTGATCTGAACCTTGGTGGACCATCTGTAAACACGGATTACACCAGAGGAAGTCTATAGTCATTTCCAATGCTTTCCTTCTAAGTTGTTTCTTTGCTTCATAAACAACACCATTTTGCCTTTATGTCTAAGCTCTAATAAACTGAGCATATTGGTCACTGAAAGGATGATCTGGGCATCCACTGCACATCAACTGCAGAGTATAAGCCCCAAAACACTAATAAGTCTGAATGCTGCCCTAACTTACTGCTGCCAGGCCATGGGATATTCATGGAACACATTTCACTCACACTTTATGCCCTACTGGAACTCACAGGCAAACCAATACATTTACTGAAACAAATAGTTTTTTCCTGAGTGGCCTTGGTTTCATACTCAAACTAACGGATCACTAAGATCAACAGTCCCTCCCTTCCCTCCTGAAATTAATGCTCTCTCTGGCATCCCTACCACCCTTCCCAAAGGCAGCTTGCTGCTTTTACTGCTTGTATAGCTCTAGGAAAAAACAAAAACATGCAAGAGAAATGAACTCTCACTTTGGAAAAATCTCTGCCTGCGATAATGCAGGAGTGCCTGACACATCTTTGTGTGTGGTCCTTCAGGCAAGTGTGAAGAGCAAAGAGATGTTATAAATCATTAAGATGCCACAACTAACAAGTGCTTCTTCCAAGTGCTGACCATGTCCAGCTTATATCATTTAAACCTCACAACAATCATGCAAGAGATTATTCCCCATTTTGCAAATGATAAAGCTGATTCTCGAAGAGTAACTTGCCCACACTCTCTTACCTAGAAATTTGAACCCTCTGACTTATCCCAAAATCTATGATTGTTTCCTGTGTGCTACATCTACTAAAAGTGGGATTTTATCCTTTTTAAAATCAAATATAGTAAGTTTTCATTGATATAAGTATTAACATTGGGGGATGGGGTGGCAGAAAATGAGGTCTTGAGAATACTGATGAATTTTTGCCCCTATCTGAGCCCTGGCCAGCCATGTTACCATGGGGATAATTCCAAAAACAATGAGGGGGGACTTGTCCTGTCTCTCCAACCACCAGTCAATAGTGAGTCAAACCAGTTATATTAATTTGGCTCTATTAAGGAATCAAAGTAAATTGATCGATATATTTTCTCTAGCCATCCATATTTTCTTCATCTTAGTGCCTGGCACACAGCATGAACTATGTTTTCAGATGACACACTTCCTGCTAGGCACCCTCTGAAGCCTTTATGAGCATGTTCCCTGTAAGACCACTTGGTTTAGGAGCATTTAACAAGAGCAGATCAAGAAAAAGCTCTTGGAATAACCTGCTTTTCACTCAGCTTTAGGAAGATGTACCCTCAATGCTGATACCTTCTCAAAGCTCCTAGTTATTTATGACACAAATTCAGATAATTTAAAAGTGGCCATAAAGGCAATCAAAGAAGCTTCCCTCTTTTAATCATACACACACAAAAAGAAAGAAAATAAGTTAATCTACCACCTCTTTCAAAAGCTCTTGCAATGATAGATTATGGAAATAAAAGTGACTTAAGTTCATTTGGATGAAACATTTGCATCTCTTCTTGTTAGGAATTAATCATATCTCAAGGTTTCAAGAGAAATTCATTATATGATTTTCACTATTTTCAAAGATTTCATGGAATGTGGAGCAGACACAATCCACCACCTATAAACCTTGAAGGCTTAGAGGTTTACAAACTTTACCTAAGTAAGGCCTCACAGCTCCTAGGCAGCAAGATGAGGAAGATGCTCAGACTCCTGGTTTTCAGTCCAGTGCACACTTACTAAACTCTCGTTTTCCTTTCCAGAAGGCTCAGGGTACTCTCTGCCTAGCATGGAGGGCTGTTCATTGCCTCTGTGGTGGTACCCAAGGATGAGGTCTAAATTTCATTCAGCCTTAGAGGCCACCTCCCAGTGCAGGGGACTGCCTGACCTCTGCTCCCAGCCTGGCCCCGGCCCTGCCTTCCTAATGCATAAAGCAAGACTATGCCTCAGACTAGCTGTGCACAGCAATGGCAGAAATGGAAAAAGACCTCTTTCCCCTTAATGAATGCAGCTGACTGCTTCAATGCTTCATTCCACCAAGGTCTGGATGTGGGCCAGCCTTAGTCTACTTGGCCCATATTCAAATTGCTTTTTCACCATGAATTATGGTTCTATTCATTATGGGGGAAATTGAGGAAAATGTATTGGCACATGAGGTTTTCAAGTCATCCTGCATTTCTAAGGGTCTGGCATCAAGCTTGCAGTAAAAACACAGTCATGAGATGCACAGATGGGGGAGACATGAGTTGAAAACTTTTTCTTTTCTTCTTTATAAAAAAAATTACTATCATCATAAAATACACATAACATAAAATTTACCATCTTAATCATCTTTAATTGTACAGTTCAGTAGTATTAGGTATATTCACACTGTTGTGCAACTATCACCAACATCCATCTCCAGAACTCTTTCATTTTGTAAAACTGAAACTCTATATCCACTTAATGATAACTTCCCATTCTCTCTGCCCCACAGACCCTGATGACCATCATTCTACTTTGCATCTCTATGAATTTGACTATTCTAGGTACCTCGCATAAATAGAATCCTACAGTGTCTGTCTTTTTGTGACTGGATGCTTTCACTTAGTATAATGTCCTCAATGTTCATCCACGTTGTAGGATATGTCAGACTTTCCTTCCTTTTTAAGGCTGAATAATATTCCACTGCATGGATATATCACATTTTGTTTATCTATTCATCTATTGATGGATGTTGGTATCTAGTCTATGGAGTTCAAGTTAAACAAACACAAACATCAGCTTTTTCTTCAATAGAAAAAGGTTTACCTATCTGATTTGAACATTTACCTCCGGGCAGCAGATGTGGAATGACCATGGTGGGGAAATTAGCTCAGTGAAGCTGGAGGGCAAGGAATGAAGAACTTAGAAGGCACTCTGCATGCAGGAAAGCAGATGAGAGGATGGCAGTAGGTTGTGTGATGACACAAGAAGGGATAAAAAAAAAAGTGCTGGCTAACACAGATTAGCCCCCTGGGACCCTCAGATTTGACACGTGAGCTGGGACTTCTAGACATCCAGGCTGTCTACGTGACACAGACAAGTATATGGAAGCTACACCCTCACTATAGTGCTTCCCAAGCATAAAACAGTAAAAATGACATTATTTTAAATCCCAGTTATCCTAAGAGGTCTTGGATAGATTTTGAAAAATTATATGTTTTTCCAATTATTTGTTCCACACAATTTTCCAGGGGTTCCCTTATCTATGACATAATTGACATAATCTGAATTGACATAATCTGAGGGAGACCCTAAAATTATATTGTTAGTTGATGTTTCTAGAAGATTCCATTTGAATTATTTCCCTAAATTTCAAGTTATTAGACACTGTAATGAAAAAGTTTATTAATGTATGCCAATACCAAGAGTATTGTCCTCTGAACACAATTCTAAAGAAAGCTTTCCAAAAATGTTCTGAGCAGTGACAGCATCATTAGATCATCATTAGTATGATCCTCAAGCTGAATATAGATGTTTCGGATGTCTACTGAAAAACAGTCTCATTCCTATAAATTACATCTTTTCCAGGGGCTTAGTACTGTCTATTTTTTAAAATATTTTCAGGATATTTCCTAACAAGAGGATAATTTTGACACCAGATGACTAGTGTGCCAATTTTTATTTTTCAACTGAGTCAAGTGTCATTAGCTTTGTAGTTGAAATCAAGATAGAAACAGATTAAATTCAGTTACTAAGATCCAAAGTTGAAAATAACCAGAAAACCAGAAAAGATAGTCCCAGAGTTGGCCAATGTCCAGTCCTGCCCTCTCCCAGGAGAGCCAGCTCCTGTTTGTTCCCATTTCTGGACATGTTTTTCTGAATACCACATGTGGATTCTGAGTTTTACACTAAGTATGGCAGAGTTTCATTAAGATGTAGTAGTGTGCTATTTTTCCTCTACTTTTTATTATCTGGTATCATAAATATGTTCCAGTTTAAAGTAGGAAAGCAATATTTTTGTTGATACTGAGGTACTCAATACCATTCCTCAATGTACATGGCCATCAGCACACGCAAATGTATCTTTAATGTGACTGTGACTGTTCTTTTGGTAAATGTGGTGTTGACAAACTAAGTGCTATGAATTTTCCTTTTTGTTCCCTGTATAAACTGTCCATTTGTTAAAAAGTACTATCTCTATTGTAATTATAAAGACTGATTTCATCTTCAAGGAATCCAGAAATCAGAATTTACAAAGTGGCGCTCATGATGAGATAAACATGGATAGGGAGAGTCAGCATTTAAAAATTTTATAGCACCACGTTATCCAAATACACGATCAGAGGATTCATCTCAATGAATATTGTAGGAACTGGTTTAGGCATTTCTAATTTCATTTTCTAGTATTTTATCTTATCACATTTTTTTAGGTGTCAGTTCATGATGGGTTGAAAATTAAGAAAAATAATTTGCCCTTCACCACAAAAGCTCTGCTTTAGACCCTATGTGGGGCTGAATCAATGTGTATACTTTGTGTGCTCCAAAGGAAATACAAAAATCCTTTGGAAGCTCTTATTACCCCAGACACTACCAGGGTTGAACATGAGGTCATGTTCATAGCAATATCCACATCCAGTGGTTCTAACTCTCACCCCTGCCCTACAGGAACTCCAGCCCCCACATTTCTTTCAGGGCTCCTTAGGTATCCACCACTGGACCACATCAACTTTTATGTGTCTCTCCAGATTTCCTTGACCCCAGCTTTCCCCAGAACATCAGCCATTTGCTCAAATGGAAAGTGCCAGAAGCTTCCATCTCCTCATTTCCTAATACTGCTGGCTGTCTCAGCTTCCCCTGGATTGAGGGCTTGGTCCTAGCTCACTCCCCATCATTCCTGCCCACAGCCAGAGCCTCAGCAGCCCTGCACCCAGATGCCGGGTCATCCAACCTGACCCATGGGGCTCTGGCCCCTTTCACTGCTTCTGGATCCTTTGAAGCACTGTGCTTAGGTATGGGGGTCTGGCTTCCCCAGAAGCTGCTGGAGAAGATCATTGACCCAACCTGGAAGTACAAGGGTAAAACAGGAGACAGAAGGGAGCTGGCAGGTAAATTCCTCTACCTCCCTCCCCAGCAAGTTCTAATGCTTTGTGGTTCTGCACATTATAAAAAGCTTTTCCCACACATCCTGCTTTTATTCTTCACTATTACCATCCCCACCTCAGTGGGTTCAGGGAAGATAAGGTTCAGGGACGATAAGATTTGTCCAAATATGCCACACACATACACACAGGTACAGACCAGTTAGTGCAGAACAAGCCAGTGCCAGCTTAGACTAGGATCTGCACCAAGAGGCTTGAGTAAGGGACATGTAGCCATATGTAAGAAATCCAGTACAGAACTATTCCAGAAGGAGAAGAAATGTTTCCATCAGAAAGAAGGGGTGAGAGGGCTTGTCTTGCCTGACACTGCCTTCTTCTGGAATTAATGACCACTGTCTGAACTCTCAGGCCTTGCACATTTCTGACGGGGTAAATCCTGAGCCTGGGGTGGACCTGACTGACCCTGGGTTCCAGCCCAGCCACATGCTGGCTAAGTGACCGTGGACCTTGTAGATCTCTGGGCTCAATTCCCTCACACGCATGTGGGTGATAGAAATACTTTCCTCACAGAGTTGTTCTATGACTCAGAATGCTTTGCAAATTATCACATTGTGCAAAGATTGGTTATTACATCAGACGCCATCTTTAGTGCCCAAAGAAATCCCATATAAGTTGTTGGTTTCGGCTACTTCTCTCTTTCTCCATCCTGAATTTGGTCTTGCCAGTAGGAGGAAGACAAGCTGGACTGAATGCCAAGAAGTACAGCCCAGTTTACTTTCCGAACCATAAGATTCCCATTTTCAGTTAGTGTGAGCCTGGAGACCTCATACAAAGGTGCTAAGGTTTGGCTCAGGGTAGGGAAGAATGCAAGTTATCTGGCCACAGAGGGATGCAGGCCAGAGAGCGGGAATAGGGTTTGTGGAGGAAGTTTAGGGTTAGGAGGTGAGGTCCAAGAAGACCCGACTGAGGGAGATCTTCAAAGGACTTGGAGGTGGAGATCTACGACTAAAGGCCCACTAGAGCCAAGTAACAATGCCTTGTTTTGCAAATGAGGGAACAGCCCCGGAGAGGACACCTGCCACTCTGGGTAAATGGCCCTCCTGAGACTAGAACCCAGGTCTCCTGACTCTTGTTCCAACGCTTTCTAAAACTGACATTTACCTCCTCCATGCTGCCTCCACCCTAGATCAAGAGACAAGGTGGACTAGACTTGCCAACACAGCAACCAATTTTAAACAGCCTATCCTAAGACATTTCAATTTGTCAGAGCACAGGTCCCAGTGTGAGGTTTGGGTAACATACCCCCTCTCCCCAACACCAGCAGAAGAGCGCTCGCAGGGCCTCACTCTGATCAAAGACCTCCTATAGCCAGCTGTAGGGATTGCCCTGTTATCCTCATGTCTGCCAGCAGGGGGCAGACACGGAAAAGGTTTGTCAGCTTTGGAGTTTGGCAGCTTCCCCTAGACGGGAGGGCGGCCTCCCTTGGTTTCCAGCAAGGCCTCTCACCAAATGGGGCTCCCAGACAGGATCCAGTAGTAAAAAGGCCAGTATAATTGGTTTTACTGTCTAGTAAAATGAAAATATTCATAAATGTTCATTTGCTCTATAATTTCAGATTCCTCAGTGCCTAAGCTGGCTGGCTCCAGACAGGGCACTTGATTTTAAATCATCACCAGACCACAGAAGAGCTGTGACCTGGGGGAGTTACTCTCTACACTTGACTTCCACATTTGAAAATGAAGGGAGGACAAAAAAGATTTTTAAAAATAATTTAAAAAAGAAAAATAAGGGAACCACAGTGCCCACCTTTGGAGTTGTTGATGGGCACAGATTAGAATTTACCTGCCACATAGTTAAGCACTCAGGTGTATTAGCCAGCAGCTAATAGTGATGTAACTTTATCAACTTAGCCCTTAAATACTTATTAAGCACTTACTATGCATGAGGCCCTAAGCCAGGTGTTTAGGAGATAGAATAATGAATAAGACACTTCTTCAAAAATATCACAATTATTATCTCTTATCTATTTTATCTTTTTTCTATTATCTTCACAGTAACTCTATAATCTCTTTGATTTCTTTTATTGTCCTTGTTGTAAGGAAGCTCAGTACCAGATCTGAAGACCAACCTGCCGTTTTGTCCCCACTGGCCAGCAGATGTGCATTTTTCATTTTGGTTGGTTCTCACATTCTATTTATATTCTTATTTTACTAAGTCACCATATAAATCTTTGACCTGGCCTGTTCCGTTTAAGGGTGTGGGCTTGCTGCTTTGCTGACAGGAAGCTCTGGTCAGAGAATGGAGCACTCTGGGGAAAGGAGGGTGCCAGCCTGGAAAAAAAAATCCTTATTTACAGGTAAGGAAGTGGCTAATGAGGCCTGAGAAAGGGGGATGAAGCAGAAACAGCAACAGTCAAAACACCTCTGAGAAAGACAGGGTCTGGTCTCCTTATAGGAGGGGAAAAAAGTGGGTAACAATACAAAATGCACACCACCCAGGGCCACCTCCTAGTGTGGCAGAAAACAGGGGGAAGGGAAGGCCACCCGAGGTGCACACTAACAAGCACAAGTTTGGGGAAAAGTTCCTTTGTATGCATTTCAGCGGGGAGGCGAAAGGGGTAGACAAGAAGCAATAAGTTTCTCATCAAGAGATAAAGAAGAGTGGGGAGCAGAAATCACTGTCCCTGAAGAACAAAGACCTGAAGGGCTCAGCTCCTCCCACAGCTGAGTCTCCAGACTCCCCAGTGATTGCGAGATGGCCTCAGATCACTGATCCTCCAGGCTCTCCCACCCTCCCCTCCTTCCATGAACCAGAATGCACAGAAGGAGCTAGTTACCACATATGTTAGAAATACAGCAGGGCTGCCATTGGCCTTGCTCAGCACGTGTTGAACAGGCCCGCAGATGGGCCGGCACACTTGACCTGAAGGAAGAAAAGGAACAAAAGCCAAATTGCTGATTGTGGCAAAGAAGAAGCAGACTGACCCATCTGTTAAGAAAATGTCAGGACCATCCAACTCACAACGTTACTTTTATAAACTAAGCACAGCCCACAAAAAACATGTGTCTCCGTGGGCCAAAAGGTATGGGCTGAAACCATAAATTGGAAACTATCAAAATGCCTATCAAGTATAGAATAGAGAAATGAACTGCATTTTCATACAGCAACAAGAATGAATAAACTTACAAGTACTTACAACAAAATGGGTGAACCTCATAAGCAAAATGTTGAACGGAAGAAGCCAGACACAAAAGAATGCAGACTTTGTGGCTGACTTTGTGGCTGCCTTCACATAAAGAACAAAGGCAAAATTGTGGTGACAGAAGTCAAGGCAGTAGCTGTCCTTGAGGGCATTGACTGGAAAGGGGCACAAGTTGGTTTCTGGGGTGCTGGCCATGTTCTTACATGTTTATATGCATATGTGTTCACTCTGAAAATTCATTGAGCTGTGCATTTTTCTATATTAGATTTCAATGAAATATCAGAACAAACAACCACACAAGAAGAACCTGGGGTCATGAGCACAGCAGGTCCCAAGGAGAGCAGTGGACCCTATGGCACCCCACTATGGTGCCAAACAGGAGTAGAAGGTGAACAGGCAGTGAGGAGTGACCACCAACCCAGTAGCTGGCTTCTTAGGGTAGTCAGCCAACTCAAGCAGACATCACAACTTGGTCACACTAGAGAGGCTAAGAAGCACCTGGCACCTGCCATTTCATGACTGCTTGAGTGTGGCAGCAGAACCAAACTGCCCAGGTTTGAATTCCAGCTCCACCATATGACCCAGTAGTATGACCTTAGGTCAGTGCCTTAAAAACCCAGTGTCTCAGTTTCCATATGTATAAAACAGAGGGGATGATAGGATGAATACATTAAATTTGCAACAATGCCAAGCACTTTAATCCTCACACCTGCCATATGAAGTAGACTCTAGGATTAAGTGATTTCAGTGGAGCTCCACGCCTAGTAAATGCAAATGGAGATCTGAACCCAAGGTCTGCCTGGTTCCAAAGCCCACAGTGTAAGGCTTCCCAAGAAAAAGAGGGACAGCTCTCACCCAGAAACCACAAATAGGGAAGATGGCCCAAGGAAAATCATTCAAATGCAAGGAAAAATGTAAGACTTTGGAATAAGCAAAGGAGATTACTGGAAAACCTTCCAATGGGATGTTGGAGCCTTTGCATATCTGATTCTATGGGAGTTCTGTGCCTTTCGTTGCTCTCAAGTTACTTTACAACTCTGAAAATTGCATACAAGGGATAGCAATGCAAAGAATTCTTGTCTGAAGACATGGAAATAAACTCTGCCACTTCCCCACAAAACATAATAAATCAAGTTTCAAGTCCATATATAAAGTTACTTCAACATTCCTTTATCCCTTGCAAATCTGTGGTTCTTTTGACTTCGCCTTTGAACCAGTTACATCTAACCAATTCCCTCCATTAGTGACTTAAATAAAATCTTTGACATGTGTTCATTTTATGTTTGCATGAGAATCATGACTTTCCTTTTTTTTTTTTTTTTTTTTTTTTAGTTCTCTAACACATGGAAAACAGGTTCAGATTTGTGGCCCCAGGATTTCCTGAGGAAGATCCACTCTTTGCTCTACTGAAATCTGCCAGCAGGAGACTAGATCACCCTCAGGGGGTAGGTTTGAAGCCAGGGCCCCAGGTTTGGCCCTGTGCTCTGCTCCCTGGCCAAGGTTGGCAAGGAGAATGGAAGCCTCGCTGTACCTTGGAATAAACTCTGGCAATGAAGGCTGAGAGGGGATGGATTCTGGCAAAGCCAGGGCACCCTCCCAAGCTGCCTAGTAGCTCAGGGGCCTGCAAAAAAGAAACAAATGGGTCTGACTGGGAGGCAAAACCACTGAATTCTGAACCCTTAGGGGTTTAGGTCTTTCTCTGCCCATTTCCTAGATCTGTAACCTTGACAAATTATTTAAATTCCCCAAGTTTCATTTCTTCCTACTTAAAATGTGGATAATACCACAGTATCTGCCTCACATTCTGCCTGGATGTTGGTTGAGACCTCAGCTAGAACATCTCCACATGGCCTCTCCCTGCGGTATATCTGTGTGGCATGGTTTGGGCTTCCACATCATGGCGGTGGGTTACAGTGGTGTGTGTATACATGCATGAGACCTAGACCTGCAGCAGCCACTTTGTAAGGAAGGGAGATACCCCAAAACAAGTTCTGCACACTGAAGATGGCAAAACAGAGCTGGAAAGAACCTGAACCACTGAATTGATCTAGAGCACTCTACCTCAAACATCCTATTCAGCGAAATAAAATGGATTTTCCATATTGCTTAAACCAGTTTGAACTGAGATTTTCTGCTGTTGCTGCTAAAGGCAGCATCATTGAATCAGGTCTCCATATCTGCCACTCCTCTGGTGGGCTGCACACTCCCGGAAAGAGAGCGGGAGCTGGAGTCACAACCAAGGACAACCGAAGTTCTGCTTCCAGCAAATAGCTGCTGCCTCCCAGCCCAGCTGGAGCCTGGGGCCCTCTGTCCATTTATGCCATGAGTCTCTGAGCCATGTTCAGGTGCTTGGCACTTTCATCCATAAAGGCAAGGAATCAATTCTTGCAATTATCAAGAACTTACACTCAGGGGCAGGTGGGGGAAAGCAGGATAGTTCTGATGTGGGTAACTTTATGGGATCAAACAAAAAACACCCTAAAAATCCTTCAGATGTGGCTCTGTCACTGACTCCAAGGGACTTGCTTGTCTTAAGCTGTATGTGTGATGACAAGAGATGCTACAAGTGCCCGAGACACATCCCTTTGCACCGTCCAGTGCACTCCAACCAACCTCAAACTGCCAGTCTATACACCTGTGCCTGGAGCTCTTTTTCAGAACTGTGGAAAGCCCTTCAGCTCACATGCAAGCAAGTTTCATTAGTGCCCAGAATTAACACCCCAAGGAGCAGCCCTCAGCATATGGTCTGGAAGTTTATGTACAAATGCCCTGGCTCTCTTGCCCTGGGCACAAGCATTCTGAGGTGCGTGTTTGACACTGTTTTTCACAGGACTGAGCTCTGTGATGGCTAGTGTGGCAACACAACCTTTGTTGACTGCCTTCCTTCCCTGAATCACTTTCCTACCGGAGTTCTTAGTCCTTCCCAATTACCTGTGCCCAAATCTTTGTCTCAGCATCTGTTCTGGGGGAGCCCAAACTAAGGCAATGATCACAGGGGAGTGGTCAGGGAATGTGGGGAAGGAAGTGGAGGGGAAGTCCCTGAGGGATAAAGTAGCAACCTAGCCACAGTCTTCTCTCTATTGGGAAGCGCTGGAGGCATAAAACCAAGGCTTTTGAGAATTGCCAATTGGGAGATGAGCCTCCTAAGTTTTCAAGGCCCACTGGTTGATTATGAGTGCTCAGTTGGTAAGGCTCTATCTCTATCTCTATCTATCTCTATCTCTATCTCTATCTCTATCTCTATCTCTATATCTCTATCTGTGTGTGTCATGACACTGTTAATGTGGTTCTGATTAGATTCTAATCCTTGCAGCACCCTTGGGTAGCATTTTACACTGACAATCCACTCATCCATTTGGCCCTCATCTCCCTGCAGCTGAGGGAACCTCTCAGCAGTGAGCAGCATCGAGAATGGATCCTCTTTTGTTCTTATCTATTCAATGTGTTTATTTTCAAGATTGCGTTTGTGGAAAGCATTTAAACAGCACCATTTAGAAGAAAACAAAAGTCACCAGATGGAAAAATAGAATAAAAAACATGCACATACAAAAAATCCCCCAAGCAATATAGGCAGGGCAGCGGGAGTTATTGTGCTGCTGTTGTGGATAATGCAGCTGTGTTGGAAAAGCTATTTGCCTTTGACAGCATAGAATTTTCAAGAGAGAATGGGACACAGGTCAATAGATTTCCATGCTGCAGTTCACTTCTTGAGAAAGTTTAACAAACCTTCCTTCTTCCTCCCTCTAGTAAAGACAGAACAGTTACTAGGATTACCGTATATATTGAATTATAAAGTATAGGCAATTCTTTCTTGAAATATGCCTTCCAGCCAGCCCATATCTTATTTGGACAAGCCTTATTTTCAAGAGCCTGAGCAACACCTTTAGCCACAGGCTGGCTGCAAAGCCAGGCTGATAGGAAAGCAAGAGATGGTGGCTGCTTCTGAAGATAAGGCTCACATTACTTTCTGCCTCTTTGAGAAATCCCCCTCACACCCCACTGCCAAACGCAACACAATTTTGCCTACACTAGGGGTTTAAAAACTGTACCAATATGCCAAGGGTGGCAGAAAGGCCAACTTTCATTCACAAGTAGACCCTGGCCATTGCTTCTTCCTTGCATTTCGTTGTCCCAATGGCCAACACAGGGAGAGGAAAGATGGCGGTGTGAATAGGTCCACCAGTCAGGCCTGGTGTTCTAGATCCTGTGAGGATTCTTAACATTAATTTTCCCTGGACTGATCTTAACTGGACTCTCATCCTCCCGTGCATAGCCATGCTGAATCCCATGTGTCGGGGGCATCCCTCCATCTGCCCAGAAGAGGAATCCAATCACAGATAGCAGCAGTGGGACATTATATAGCATGGTGGCTCTGGCAGTGGGAGGGAAATATATTGGCTTTGTAGTTAGACAGTCCTGCCCCACCATTTATCAACTGTGTGACACTCAGTAATTTATTTAACCTCTCTGACCTTCGATTTCTCTAGCTGTAAATAGTGGGTCCTACCTGATAGTTAATTTGAAGATTAAAATAATATAAAACACTGATGCCTAACGCATCATGAGCTCTCTATAAATGGCAGCTCCTACTACTACTGTGGGAATCTGGCTGTGGTTTCTAACACTGTAAGCAAGTATGGGCTAATAAGAGCTGTTTCCACAATTGTCATTTTTAGGGGCAGTTAATGTGATTGCAACTGTGGGTCTTCAAGCAGAAGCAGTGATGCTTACTGGAGAACCCAACTGGGATTTCACATTAAGAAAGCAATCCCATTATGTAAAGAATGGCATGGTGGGCTCTGGGTGCATGGTTAGAACAGCTGGAGAGTGTGTGGAAAGCTACCAGAAGGTCCAGCTGCCATCAAGAGGGCCTCCGAGGGGTAGAGCTCATTCGGCCTGACAAGGACAGAGGAGCCAGAGGAAAAGGCAGTCTTGGACAGATAGAACTCTGTGAGCCCTGGAACAGAACCAGCACATGCAGGTTTCACTAACCACAGAGTCACGAGACAGAGATTTTAGAGACGCCCAGGCAATCTGAGGAGAAAAGAAGTTGAAGACCACAGGCAAAGTCATCTGTTTCTCATATTTGTGCACTGCCAGGCCAGGTCTCCCTGAGCTCAGCCATGTAGCGTACCCCCTGAAGACTGGTCAGCCCTCCTCCATCACAGCTCTTGTTTCTAAAGCATGAATCTGAAATCTTACTCAGGAATACCAAGCACTTTCCTTTCCATCCTTTCCAGACACATAGATTGGCCATGTATGGCTTGGAAATACCAACAGTGCCTTAGTGAGAAAATTCTAGAAATGGGATGGATAGACTGTCTGTAAAATAGAGATTTTGGTGGGACTATATGTGATGTGTGAAGAGATGAATAGCAGAATACCCTGGTATGATATTGTGATTTATAATGAGAAACATATTTTAATTATCCCATTTCTCGCACAGAGCTCTTAAAACCCTTGGAATTTCCTAAGTGATAAGAGGGATAAAAGTGTCTTGATATTTATAACAAACCCCTTTCAACCACACCTGAATTTATGTTAATGGGCTGACTTTTGGATAGTATCCCCACAGGGATAGTAGATTGGAGCTTTCAGTCCCCCCCGACCCTGACCTCACGGGAGGGGCAAAGGGCTGGAGATTGAGTGCCGATGGCCAATGATTTAGTCAGTCATGCCTATGTAATGAAGCTTCCATAAAAACCAAAAGGGCAAGGTTCAGAGAGCTGCTTGGTTGGTGAACACATGGAAATTTGGGGGAAATGGCACTCTTGAAGAGGGTGTGGAAGCTCCATGCCTTTTTCCTATACCATACCCTATGCATGTCTTTCATCTGGCTGTCCCTGAATTACATCCCTTTATAGAAAACCAGTAATCCAGCAACTATAGTGTTTCTTGATAGACAGGTGGTCAGAAGCACAGGTGACAATCTGGCCTTGCTGGGGCCGGGAGCATCCTTGTAGGAATGAGCCCTTAACCTGTGGAATCTGATTTATCTCCAGGTGGACAGTGTCAGAATTGAATTAAATTGTAGGACACCCAGCTGGTGTCAGAGAATTGCCAGGTGTCAGAATTTTACTTAGGTAACTTTTCATAACACGATGAATGGCGGTGACCTCCAAAGAGTATCAGACTGGAAAAAATATTTTTTTTCATTTAGAAGTATGTTTTATTCTGATCCAATAGAAAGATGAGATATATAAAATACTCTGAAACATCCAACAACATTTTTTTAAACATCCACATTTGCCCCAACAAATAGCATCAATCATTTCCATGTAAATAAGACCATGGTATCAAGACCAAAAGATGTATGATTTGGGAATAAAACAAATACTAAAATCAAAAGTAGAAAATTTTAAATTATTTTTATAAAATAAGATTATCAAAAAAACCTAGAGCTAATGAAACACTTTCATCAGTGATCCTAAAAACTAAACAACATGGAATTTATTTTTTGAAAATGAATTTCTCCACATATACTTTGAACTTGGGTTTTACTTTCTACGGAAAATATTGTTTATTCTTTGTGAGGAAAATAATGTTTGTTACATTTAGTACATAAATTATTCCTGTAATATGTAACATATACAAAAGCTATCTTTTAGCTAAGTTGCTCATTTTTTTTAACATAAGAAATTTATTGTCAGATTGGTTTCCATTAAACACCCAGTGCTCATCCCAAAAGGTGCCCTCCTCAATACCCATCACCCACCCTCCCCTCCCTCCCACCCCCCATCAGCCCTCAGTTTGTTCTCAGTTTTTAAGAGTCTCTTATGCTTTGGCTCTCTCTCCCACTCTAACCTCTTTTTTTTCTTTTCCTTCCCCTCCCCCCATGGGTTTCTGTTAAGTTTCTTAGGATCCACATAAGAGTGAAAACATATGGTATCTGTCCTTCTCTGTATGGCTTATTTCACTTAGCATCACACTCTCCAGTTCCATCCACGTTGCTACAAAGGGCCATATTTCATTCCTTCTCATTGCCACGTAGTACTCCATTGTGTATATAAACCACAATTTCTTTGTCCATTTATCAGTTGATGGACATTTAGGCTTTTTCCACAATTTGGCTATTGTTGAGAGTGCTGCTATAAACATTGGGGTACAAGTGCCCCTATGCATCAGTACTCCTTTATTCCTTGGGTAAATTCCTAGCAGTGCTACTGCTGGGTCATAGGGTAGATCTATTTTTAATTTTTTGAGGAACCTCCACACTGTTTTCCAGAGTGGCTGCACCAGTTTGCATTCCCACCAACAGTGCAAGAGGGTTCCCATTTCTCCACATCCTCGCCAGCATCTATAGTCTCCTGATTTCTTCATTTTAGCCACTCTGACTGGTGTGAGGTGATATCTGAGTGCGGTTTTGATTTGTATTTCCCTGATGAGGAGCGACATTGAGCATCTTTTCATGTGCCTGTTGGCCATCTGGATGTCTTCTTTAGAGAAGTGTCTCTTCATGTTTTCTGCCCATTTCTTCACTGGATTATTTGTTTTTTGGGTGTGGAGTTTGGTGAGCTCTGTATAGATTTTGGATACTAGCCCTTTGTCCGATATGTCATTTGCAAATATCTTTTCCCATTCCGTTGGTTGCCTTTTAGTTTTGTTGATTGTTTCCTTTGCTGTGCACAAGCTTTTTATCTTCATGAGGTCCCAATAGTTCATTTTTGCTTTTAATTCCCTTGCCTTTGGGTATGCGCCAAGTAAGAAATTGCTGTGGCTGAGGTCAGAGAGGTCTTTTCCTGCTTTCTCCTCTAGGGTTTTGATGGTTTCCTGTCTCACATTCAGGTCCTTTATCCATTTTGAGTTTATTTTTGTGAATGGTGTGAGAAAGTGGTCTAGTTTCAACCTTCTGCATGTTGCTGTCCGGTTCTCCCAGCACCATTTGTTAAAGAGACTGTCTTTTTTCCATTGGATATTCTTTCCTGCTTTGTCAAAGATTAGTTGGCCATATGTTTGTGGGTCTAGTTCTGGGGTTTCTATTCTATTCCATTGGTCTATGTGTCTGTTTTTGTGTCAATACCATGCTGTCTTGATGATGACAGCTTTGTAATAGAGGCTAAAGTCTGGGATTGTGATACCTCCTGCTTTGGTCTTCTTCTTCAAAATTACTTTGGCTATTGGATTTTCCATGTATAATATCATGTCATCTGCAAAAAGTGAAAGCTTGACTTCATCTTTGCCAATTTGGATGCCTTTGATTTCCTTTTGTTGTCTCATTGCTGATGCTAGAACTTCCAACGCTATGTTAAACAACAGCGGTGAGAGTGGACATCCCTGTCGTGTTCCTGATCTCAGGGGGAAAGCTCTCAGTTTTTCCCCATTGAGGATGATGTTAGCTGTGGGCTTTTCATAAATGGCTTTTATGATGTTTAAGTATATTCCTTCTATCCCGACTTTCTTGAGGGTTTTTATTAAGAAAGGATGCTGAATTTTGTCAAATGCTTTTTCTGCATCGATTGACAGGATCATATGGTTCTTATCTTTTCTTTTATTAATGTGATGTATCACGTTGATTGATTTGTGAATGTTGAACCAGCCCTGCATCCCAGGAATGAATCCCACTTGATCATGGTGAATAATTCTTTTTATATACTGTTGAATTCGATTTGCTAGTATCTTATTAAGAATTTTTGCATCCATATTCATCAGGGATATTGGCCTGTAGTTCTCTGTTTTTACTGGGTCTCTGTCTGGTTTAGGAATCAAAGTAATACTGGCTTCATAGAATGAGTCTGGAAGTTTTCCTTCCCTTTCTAGTTTTTGGAATAGCTTGAGAAGGATAGGTATTATCTCTGCTTTAAATGTCTGGTAGAGTTCCCCTGGGAAGCCATCTGGTCCTGGACTCTTATTTGTTGGGAGATTTTTGATGACTGATTCAATTTCTTTGCTGGTGATGAGTCTGTTCAAGCTTTCTATTTCCTCCTGATTGAGTTTTGGAAGTGTGTGGGTGTTTAGGAATTTGTCCATTTCTTCCAGGTTGTCCAGTTTATTGGCATATAATTTTTCATAGTATTCCCTGATAATTGCTTGTATCTCTGAGGGATTGGTTGTAATCATTCCATTTTCATTCATGATTTTATCTATTTGGGCCATCTCCCTTTTCTTTTTGAGAAGCCTGGCAAGAGGTTTATCAATTTTGTTTACTTTTTCAAAAAACCAACTCTTGGTTTCATTGATCTGCTTTACAGTTTTTTTAGATTCTATATTGTTTATTTTTGCTCTGATCTTTATTATTTCTCTTCTTCTGCTGTCTTTGCTGCTCAGCTTCCATTTCCTTTAAGTGTACTGTTAGATTTTGTATTTGGGATTTTTCTTGTTTCTTGAGCTAGGCCTGGATTGCAATGTATTTTCCTCTCAGGACTGCCTTCTCTGCATCCCAAAGCATTTGGATTGTTGTATTTTCATTTTTGTTTGTTTCCATATATTTTTAAATTTCTTCTCTAATTGCCTGGTTGACCCATTCATTCTGTAGTAGCGTGTTCTTTAACCTCCATGCTTTTGGAAGTTTTCCAGACTTTTTCCTGTGGTTGATTTCAAGCTTCATAGCATTGTGGTCCGAAAGTATGCATGGTATGATCTCAATTCTTGTATACTTATGAAGGGCTGTTTTGTGACCCAGTATGTGATCTATCTCGGAGAATGTTCCATGTGCACCTGAGAAGAAGGTGTATTTTGTTGCTTTGGGATGCAGAGTTCTAAATATATCTGTCAAGTCCATCTGATCCAATGTGTCATTCAGGGCTCTTGTTTCTTTATTGACCGTGTGTCTAGATGATCTATCCATTGTTGTAAGTGGGGTATTAAAGTCCCCTGCAATTACCACATTCTTGTCAATAAGGTTGCTTATGTTTGTGAGTAATTGTTTTATATATTTGGGGGTTCCCGTATTTGGCGCATAGACATTTATAATTATTAGTTCTTCTTGATGGATAGACCCTGTCATTATTATATAATGCCCTTCTTTATCTCTTGTTACAGCCTTTAATTTAAAGTCTAGTTTGTCTGATATAAGTATGGCTACTCCAGCTCTCTTTTGACTTCCAGTAGCATGATAAATAGCTCTCCATCCCCTCACTTTCAATCTGAAAGTGTCCTCAGGTTTAAAATGAGTCTCTTGTAGACAGCAAATAGATGGGCCTTGTTCTTTTATCCATTCTGATACCCTATGTCTTTTGGTTGGAGCATTTAGTCCATTTACATTCAGTGTTATTATAGAAAGATACGGGTTTAGAGTCATTGTGATGTCTGTAGGTTTCATGCTTGTAGCAATGTCTCTGGTACTTTGTCTCACAGGATCCCCCTTAGGATCTCTTGTAGGGCTGGTTTAGTGGTGATGAATTCCTTCAGTTTTTGTTTGTTTGGGAAGACCTTTATCTCTCCTTCTATTCTAAATGACAGTTTTGCTGGATAAAGGATTCTTGGTTGCATAGTTTTTTTCTGTTCATCACATTGAAGATTTCCTGCCATTCCTTTCTGGCCTGCCAAGTTTCAGTAGAGAGATCCGTCACAAGTCTTTGGTCTCCCTTTATATGTTAGAGCACGTTTATCCCTAGCTGCTTTCAGAATTTTCTCTTTATCCTTGTATTTTGCCAGTTTCACTATGATATGTCGGGCAGAAGATCGATTCAAGTTACGTCTGAAGGGAGTTCTCTGTGCCTCTTGGATTTCAATGCCTTTTTCCTTCCCCAGATCAGGGAAGTTCTCAGCTATTATTTCTTCAAGTACACCTTCAGCACCTTTCCCTCTCTCTTCCTCCTCTGGAATACCAATTATGCATAGATTATTTCTCTTTAGTGCATCACTCAGTTCTCTAATTTTCCCCTCATACTCCTGGATTTTTTTATGTCTCTTTTTCTCAGCTTCTTGTTTTTCCATAATTTTATCTTCTAGTTCACCTATTTTCTCCTATGCCTTTTCAATCCGAGCTGTGGTCATCTTCATTTTATTTTGCAGCTCATTAATAGCATTTTTAAGCTCCTCCTGGCTGTTCCTTAGTCCCTTGATCTCTGTAGCAATAGATTCTCTGCTGTCCTTTATACTGTTTTCAAGCCCAGCGATTAATTTTATGACTATTATTCTAAATTCACTTTCTGTTATATTGTTTAAATCGTTTTTTGATCAGTTCGTTAGCTGTCGTTATTTCCTGGAGGTTTTTTTGAGGGGAATTCTTCCGTTTTGTCATTTTGGATAGTCCCTGGAGTGGTGCGGAACTGCAGGGCACTTCCCCTGTGCTGTCTTGAATACCTTGCGTTGGTGGGCGGGGCCGCAGTCAGACCTGATGTCTGCCCCCAGCTCACCACTGGGGCCACAGTCAGACTGGTGTGTGCCTTCTCTTCCCCTTTCGTAGGGGCAGGATTCACTGTGGGGTGGTGTGGCCTGTTTGGGCTACTTGCACACTGCCCGGCTTGTGGTGCTGGGGATCTGGCGTATTAGCTGGGGTGGATCGGCAAGGTGCACAGGGGCGGGAGGGGCAGGCTCAGCTCGCTTTTCCTTTGGTGATCGGCTTCAGGAGGGGCACTGCGGCACCGGGAGGGAGTACAACCTGCCGCCGGAGGGATGGATCCGCAGAAGCACAGCATTGGGTGTTTGCGCGGTGCAAGCCAGTTCCCTGACAGGAACTGGTTCCCTTTGGGATTTTGGCTGGGGGATGGGCGAGGGAGATGGCACTGGCGAGCGCCTTTGTTCCCCACCAAGCTGTGCTCTGTTGTCCGGGGCTCAACAACTCTCCTTCCCGTTGTCCTCCAGCCCTCCCATTCTCTGAGCAGATCTGTTAACTTATAACCTTCCAGATGTTATGTCCCGCTTGCTGTCAGAACACACTCCGTCCAGCCCCTCCATTTTTGCAAGCCAGACTCAGGGGCTCTGCTTTGCCAGCAGGCTGCCCCCCCACCGCCCCGGCTCCCTCCCAGCAGTCCGTATAGCGCGCACCGCCTCGCCACCCTTCCTACTCTCTTCACTCTCTTCCGTGGACCTCTCGTCTGCGCTTGGCTCCAGAGAATCCGTTCTGCTAGTCTTCTGGCGATTTTCTGGGTTTTTTAGGCAGGTGTGGGTGGAATCTAAGTGATCCGCAGGATGCAGTGAGCCCAGCGTCCTCCTACGCCGCCATCTTCCCAGAAACCTCTCTCTGGAAAAAATTTTTGAAAAATCCCCACCCAAGTATATTTTGATGTACACCCCCTCCAGGAGCTGCGAAGTGCCCAGAGAAGTGCCTAGGCTACCAGAGAGAACTACAGAAGTGGGAAGGATGCCACCATGAATGCCTGGAGGCGAGGAGATATTTCCAATCCACATATAGTGCACTTATCTTAGTTAAATAAAAAAATTAAAAAATAATTTTGCATTCATTCCTCCCAGAGATGTAACTTCACTCCTCCCCACCCTGACACCTTTTCCTCCATCCCTCATGCACACAACACACACAGCAAATACCACATCTTTTTACACAACATAGTTCTGACTCCTGCCCAGAAGCCACTGTCGGACAGGAGTAAGGCTGCATCCTGAATCTGTTAACCACATTGATCATGACCTTGTCACCATGGAGAGTTTTCTGTACATTTCATAAGCCTCTGCCTTGTTCTATGAATTTGTGGCACAATCGTTCTGACTAGCAGATTTCCTTAAAAAAAAAAAAAAAGCACAAGAGAAAATCTTTATAAATCTATTATACCCTGGGAGAATAAACTATCTGAAGTCTACTTAACACTTCCATTCCATTGCAGCCAAACAAACCATACCCTTTACAAACTGCTTAATGATTGTGTCGTTACTGCCATGTACCCCACCTAAAACGAACTTCCCAATCCATAGACATGCTGTCATGGAATGAACACTTTTTCTGGAGCAGGAAAGGACCAGGTTCAAGCCCTGGCTCACGCTCACTGGGATGTGGGTGTCTTTCCTTATTTAAGAATAAGGATAATTATACCTACCACATAGGGATGTCATGATGTTTAAGTGACGTAACCTCTGGCCCACAGGTTCTACAGTTGAGCAGTCAAGCCATGGAAGGTTCTAAAGGTTCTCCTCACCAAGTCACAATCAAACCAGAGTCAGCTAATTGAATTTAGGGAGATGAATTGGTATACTGGGCCCCAAGGGTGGGGAGGAGAGCAGCAGAAGGGGTCCATGATGTCATGGGTAGACTAAATTAGCTTTAGACATAATGTGTATACGTGGCAGGGAAGCAGTCCAAGGCATTGTGACCTGGTGAATAACGGACAATAAAGAGAGATTATAACAAGGATGCTGGTGCCAGTATGTAAGCAAAAAAGAGAAGAAACAAAAGACCTGGGGTTTTCAGAGAGTGATCTGATGAAAAGACTAACAAATGATATTGGGCAAGTACTGAAAATGTGACTTGATGAAGTATTAACTGGGGTTTGTTGGGAGTTTAGGATGTGTCCCAGATCCTCCCCTCTGGGATTCTCTGCTAGGAGAAGCATCTACATAAGAGAAAATTCTAAGTGTGATATAAAATAAAGCTTTCTCCTCCTTCTCCCCCACACCATTTCCCGAAAACCTAAAAGGCAGGGACCATAGCACAGACTTAGAGCACCCTTATACCAGCTCATGGGGGCCAGAAGCCAGTGGGGAGCTCAGACGCCCTGCCTCTTGAAGACACAAGGCTTGCCTGCATGCACTTTCCACATATAAGAAATGCAAGAACCCTGGAAACCAAAAATTTGGTGACAAAACTTGACCTGAACTAATGGGAAGTGAACTGAACTGAGTGGCTTAAACAACAGACATTTTCTCACAGGTCTGGAGGCTGGGAAGTCCCAGATCAAGGTGCCAGTGGATTTGGTTCTTGGTGTGGGCCTTCTTTCTGGCTTGTAGGTGACTGCCTTCTCACTATGTCCTCACATGGTGGAGAGAGGAGGCTCTGGGGTCTCTTCCTCCTCCCATAAGAGCACTGATCCTATCATGGAGCTCCACCCTTATCACCTCACAGAAACCTAATTACCTCCTGAAGGCTCTAGTTCCAAATGCTAGGAATTTTTAAGGGAGACACAAAAACTCAGTCCATAACACAATCTGATCCTAAAGATTTTTAAATTAGGAATTGTGGTCGTGTACCACACCCAGATAATACCGATGTTAACATTTTGGTACCTAATCTAATTTTTAAAATCCACCTGTTATTGGATATTTAGGAAGATGTTTTCAATTTCCCCTATTTAAAAAAATCTGCAAATATTATTTCCTTAAGGAAAAATTCCTAAAAGTAGACTAAACTAAAGGAGCACACATGTTGTAAGGCTCTTGAAACATGCTGCCAAATTACTTTCCAGCATTGTTGGCCAGTATTTAAGAAAGGTTATCAGCACATGAAGTCTTACTGCTACACTACAGCATTACTTTTTATTTACAAAAAACCAGCACATATAGTGTTGTACATCAATTACAATTCAATAATAATAAAAAAGAAAACCAGCATGTGTGTATGATAAAGTACTCATTGAGTACAGAAATGTATACAGCCTTGCTGCCAACTTTCAATCCCTTTCCCCAAAGGAAGGAGGGGAGGAAAGGAGGGAGAGAGTTTGAGGGAGGTCAACCATGTTGCACATATTTTCCTTAAACCTGTCTTAGCCTTTACCAGCTGCCTCCACCAACACTCTCCAATCCTATGCCTTGAGAGGCCAGGTGAGGATGACAACTCTCACTGTATGCCAAACCTGGCCTTCTCTCAGCTGTTTAATTCCTGGACTTTGCTAATCTTTACTACTCTACGGTAATTTAAAATTTCCTTTCTGCCACCTATTTTATTTTAGCAGAATTTGACTTCCTCTGGGTATCAGTCCTGACTGAGAAACTAGGACAAAAAAGAACATTAAAATTTGTAAACCCCATTAGATCTCTGACTACCAATGTAATCTACTAGACCTTACCCAAACCAAATGTCTAGGGCCATATTTGAGAAGATGCCTGTTGCAAGGCTAGTCTCCTCTGGCTTTAGCAAAGACTTTATCTGTACTCTAAACTAGATCTCTTGGCCTGGGGTACAGGGGAGAGACAGGACCTATGTTGATGCCCCATGAGTAACTACATGATTGGAGTGACAGCCATGGACGGGAGTAGGGGTGTTCTGACTAGACCAGGATAAGAGTTGTCCACCACAGCAGTCATTGGTTCTGCCCACCATGGTTCTCACCCTCTGGTTATTCTATCCTCCTGAACCCTCAGCACATTATCATGGAGAGAAGAGGGAAACAACCCCCAAGTGGATTCACTAGAATCCTGCTAGGTAGGTCAGATCAATTCATTTTGGATGACACAGTCCCCAGTACCTACCCTGGGGTCATAGAAATGAATCTGACCCAGACAGACACTTCCCAGGAGAGGACAAACCCTCTGATAAGTTTCCTTTTAAAGCTCTTCCCCTTTAAATCATAGTTGCCATTGTACAAAGCCATGTTCTGTAAAAAAAAAAAAAACAAAAAAACAAAAAAAACAGGCTCCATGTGATGGAGGAGTTTCTGTAAATTGTAGCCCTTGCAGAGAGAACTCACCAGGCTGTGCAAAATTCCCTGAGATGCTTAAATACCTGGCACCGGAGGAGCAAGTAAACAAGGAGTGGGAAGGAAGGGGCCTCAGACACCCTTTCTGCTTCTTGTATCAGTTCCTGACTCCTAGCATCCTTTTCTGGCCCCTGAACCCCAGCGCCCCCGTGGTGTGCTGTGATGCTGTCCCTATGCCTGTCTGCCCCAGAGTGCCACCATCCACATAGCTCTATTCCTTACCTCTCCCCAGCAAAACCCCAGGCCTGAGACTCTGCCACACCCTGTCCCCCTAGACTTCTCAGGTTCAAACCTCATTCCTTGGCCCTTATTTCTATCTAGTCTCTAAGACCATTACCTCCCACTGCCTGAGACTCCCTCTCTCACTTACCAAAGATGTTAGGAAGACTGTTGGCTCCATCACACTACTCAGAGTTGTAACACATAAAAGAAAGTTATCAAACCATATTTCCATTTCCTGATTTTCCACAGACTTCATGTGTCTGGCACTATGTTTTCAAGTATTGTGTTTTTCAGGGATATATCTGTCATACAATTGGGATTTGACTGTGCAAAGATTCTATTATTAACAGAATAATTTGGATCATCAAATGATACATTTTAATGGACACCCAAGTAGCCTACCTTTAGATCTAACTCTAAATGTTTTTATTTTATGAAAATCTATAATAAAAAATGGCATAAGACTTAGTATTCAGGCACATCTCTTTGAAATACTTTCTCGATTTCTTCCTCACAAATTATTTTTGTATACTTGGGCTATAACTCATGTCAAAGTTTTTCCATAGTCTGAGAAACTTCTACACTCGACAAGTATATTATTAAACACGTCAAAATTTAGGTTGAGACTTTTCTTTGGGTAAACATCTTGCAGACGCTATTGAAGGATGTTTCCCAAGTTGTCATGCCCCTAACCCTTAATTAAAAATCCCTCTTAATTAAGAACAAGGAATGAAAATGTTAGATAAGGGTGTTGGCACTAGAATGTGGACCCAGGCAAGGGGCCCAGAAATAGGGATAGAGGCTGCCTTGATATGAACTGAAACTCTCTGACCAGAAAGCCAGGAAGCAGAAGGTCAAGACATTGTTGATGTCATATCCAGGAGCAGAGGGTGGGCTTAGACACTTGGACATTCCAGCCCAGACTCTGGCCATCCTTACAGATTCCCAAGACATGGGAATACAACAGGACCTCCTTCAGGCCCCGATTCTGCAACTGTATTTTGCAAGGAGGGCCAGAGAGGCCCTGTTTCCAACCAAGCCTCAGCTGAAGACATGTTCCTCTGCAGGGGAAACCAGAGGAGACATACAACCTGTCCTGAAAGTTCTGGGGTCCACCATACTCTCCCCGCCACTGAATACAGACTTCCCTGTCCGTGGCTGAATCTGGCTCCCTACGCTGTCCCGTGGTGCTGTTTCAGGCAAACGATTAAGTTGCTTTAGGGCCAAGGAACACATTGCACTCACTGGGAGGCCTAGCATCTCCTAATGGAATCAACCTGGGCCACAACACAGGCTTATTCGCTTTACCTCCTGATCTGTTACCAACTGTGAGACCTTAGGCAAGTTGCTTAACCTCTCTGAAGCCCCCATTTCTTCACCTGTAAACTGCAGATAATACATATGGGGATGTGGTGGGCATATTGAATGCATGCACAAAGAAAAGTATTATGAAAACACCCAGTGCAATTATCAGTCTGGCAATATGTTGATGCTAGCCTTGAGCAGTTTGTATTACTTTCTAAAAATAAAAAAGGCTGCTAAGAAAATTTTATGAGAATTCATCTTTCTACTTGTGTAATTTTCATAAAAACCCTGGAAGTGTTAGCATGTAAACAATGCCAGATACTCATTTTCTTTATAAATATCTATAATTGAAATCAGCTTTACAAAACAGAACAAACCCAAGTAAATTATATGCACGTGATTAATTACAAAATTTTTGTCTCATTAACAAAAGCTTATGTAAATCTGAATTAAGAATGTAAAGAGCATCCTTGAACTTTTTGATCCATTTCTTCAAGCTTAATTGCAAAAATCTTAAGAACCATACAACTATTTCCACTCCCTGAACTAAATCCAATTCAAGAGAGGAGCGAAGAACGAGCCCAAACTCAAGCCCTGGGGATGCCCATGCTTAAAAAGTGGGGGAAGAGTGCTTAAGGTCATTGGTAATCAAAGACACAAATAATAAAAACTCCTAGAATGGCTGAAGTTAAAAAGACTAAAAAGATGTTGAGGAAGATGTGAAGCAACTGGAACCCCTATACATTGCTGGTGGCAGTGTATAATGGTGCAACTCGGGGAAGGTTAGTTTCTTATACAGTTGAACACGTGCTTCCTGCACATTTATATCCACTAAAAGACTTGTACAAGAATATTCATAGCAGTTTTATTCATATTGGTTAAAAACAGAACACAACCCACATTTCTACTCCCAGAAAATGGATAAATGAACTGTGGTATATTTATAAGATGGAATGCTACACAGCAATAAATAGGAACAAACTATTGACACATGATGGATGAATGTCATAGGCATTATGCTAAGCAAAGGAAGCCAGTAATGAAAGATACATATGGTATGAATTTCTTTATGTGAAGTTCTCCAAAAGACAGAATTACGGCGAAAAAAATCAGAAGTGGGTTGGCTCTGGGAGGATGGCCTAAGAAGAGACATGAGGGAACTTTCTGGGGGTGATGGAAGTATTCTATGTTGTCATAAAAATATGTGTGTGTGTGTATGTATGTGTTCGTTTGTCAAAACATGTCAAATTGTACACTTATGATTTGTACATTTCACTCTAGAAATTTTACCTTAAAAATATCTAAAAACAAATGCTGAACTCTAATTAGTAAGCTTGCTTTTTTCAGTAGCACAAGTTAGCAGTTTTGAAACTACTTTCTGTGTATCCCAGACTTGAGAAAATGAGTAAATATATTTAGGGGAATAGGAGCCAGGTTTCTACTGTCAGAGAAGAATTACAATTATGGAAAAGGGGAAGATTAGATATTCTCTGAGGTTATGGATTGGAATTTGAAGTATCCGTATGAACTCATATGGATTTCAGTACATAGAAAAATAGATAAATATACTTCCTAGCTCTGTCCATTGAGAGCACCTAGAAGCAATGAGACCCCTATAGCAGTGAGCACATCTTAGGTTCTAAATAATTCTCTCATTCTCCACTCATATAAACCAGGTCTCTCTGCAGAAAAGTCTTGTATGCCAGGACTGAAGCATGAAAAGCACAAGATGAATCTGGGACATCCTATTACAGCAAAAACTAAGGAGATATTCAATCAGTAGTTGGAAAATCCAAAAGTACCCAGGATCAACTTGAAAGAACTTCCACTGGCCAAATCTGGAAAAACTTGAGCATCATGTATTATATTCCACTAAATAAAATAAAAACCCATGAGACCACACAGTTATAAATACATACATAAGTACATACAAGCAGGGGGAAAGATAAAGCTCTTCCTTATGGAAAAATGCTACCTAATAAATATAGAAGGAATGGTAAAATCAGAAAACCATCAATGGACTATAAGATAAGTTTGACAAGGGTGAAAGTTTGATAAGGAACAGAATATTCACATATCCTCAAAGTTATTTCCCCACAAAGGGGGAAATGGTAGCTTTATTACTTACCAAGGCAAAATGATAACTTTATGGTGGAGAAATTTGGCAGACACCACCTATTCCAGTTACTACGGCTACCGAACAAACCACCCCCAAACTTAGCACTATTAAACCATCATATGTTATGCTCATGGATTCTGGGGGTTAGGAATTTGGACATGGAACATTGGGGACAGCTTGTCTCTGTTCCATGGTTTTAGGGGCCTCAGCTGGGAAACATGAAGGCTAAAGGCTGGAATCATCCAAAGGCTCCTTCACTCACGTACATGCAGCTGATGATCCATCTCTGGGAGCCTCAAATCCTCTCCACGTGGCTAGTTTGGGCTTCCTCACTGGATGGTGGCTTCCCCAACTCACCACTGTGAAGTTACTACTTCTCGCTTTGTACTTAATAAGTAACTTACAGGAACACACTTTGAGACTATATAAATATCCTATCTCTCAATCATGCTTTCTTTTGTCCACTACTTTTAGCACCCACTGATGATTTTTTTTTTTTTTTGCCTGCAACAATCACTATTGTGGTATCATTGCAAACTCTTTTTTAAAATGTCAATTGACTTCACAGACATCTACATTTCTTCAAAAAAGTCCAAAGCCCAAACAGAGTAATTCTTGGAAGTGTAGAATCCACTCGTTTGGTTCACAAGCATTTTCCTTTGAAATTGCACCTTGTTTTCTAAAGTAATCATCTTTGCTAATCTGATAGGTTAGGAAAAAAAGATAACTCATCATACCTTTAATTCCTATTAGTATAGACTGAAGTTGAGCATCTTTTCATGTTTGAACCATTTCTATTTCCTTTTTTGATAACTGTTCTTATTATTTGTCCATTTCATATATACTTGTAGTTTTTTTATATACTATGAAATAATTATGAGGAAAAAAAATGTTACGGAAGACAGCCCTTTATAGTTATACAAGTTGTAGGCTTTTTTCCCAGTTTTGTGTTTTTAAAATTTTTTGAGTATTCTTTTTTGTGCATAACTTTTTATTCTTTATATATTATGGAATTTACCAATTGTGTGTGTGTGTGTGTTTGTGTATGTATGTGTGTGTTTCTTAGAAGAGTCTTCCCCATCCTGGTATTATTAGTTCAATCTCTCATATTTTTACATACTACTTTGTGATTTAATTTTTTATATTTGATCAATCTGGAATTTAATTTGGTGTAAGAAATGAGTTAGAGATCCAACTTTTTTCTCATATAATGATCTGGTTGTCTCAACACCATTAAAAGAACAATTTACCTTTTACTAACCAAAGCACCTTTTATCATATACTAAATTCCCGTATTTATTTCATCTGACTTTCCAGTTTGTATTACTGATTTAGTTATGTGTTTTTACCTTGTTGTTGTAATTATTATAAATTTATAATGTTTTAACATCTAGGAGAACTAGTACCTCATCATTACTCTTTTATTTTCCCCACAACTTTTCTCTCCAAGAATATGCTTACTTATTTTTCATGTGAACATTACATTTGGTTTATATGAATTCATATGGTTTATATGAATGTGAACATTACATTTGGTTCCATTTTTCTCAGGAAAGTAATATATTTCTCAGTTAGGGAGACCTGATATCTTATGGTACCGACTCTTCACGAGCATGGAAGCTCAAACATAGCAGAACTTGGTTAAGCCTTCTTTGTGTCCCCCTTTTTTGTGTGGCATTTTAAAATAGAATTTTAAAAGTGTTTTTCAGTTTAAAATAGAGCTACCCTATGATCCAGCAATTGTACTACTGGAATTTATCCAAAGGATACAAAAATACAGATTTGAAGGGGTACATACACCCCTATGTTTATAGCAGTGCTATCAACAATAGCCAAGTTATGGAGAGAGCTCTAATGTCCATCAACTGATGAATGGGTAAAGAAGATGTATGTACATACAATAGAATGTTATGCAGCCATCAGAAAGAATGAAATCTTGCCATTTGCAATGACATGGATGGAGCTAGAGGGTATTATGCTAAGTGAAATAAGTCATCAGAGAAAGACAAACACCACATGACTTCACTCATGTGAGGAATTTAAGAAACAAAACAGATAAACATATGGGAGCAAGGAGAAAAAAGAGAGAGGGAAACAAACCAAGAGAGACTCTTAAAGATGGAGAACAAACTAAGCGTTAATAGCTGGGGGATGGGCTAGATGGGTGATGGGTATAAGGAGGACACTTGTTATGATGAGCACTAGGTGTTGTAGGTAAGTGATGAATCATTGAATTCTCCTCCTGAAACCATTATTGTACTGTATGTTAACTAACTAGAAGTTAAATAAAAATTTGAGAAGAAAAAAAATAATAAATAAATGAAAGTGTTTTTCATATAAATCTGTATGGTTAAATTTATTTGGGGGGTATCTTATCTATTTTGTCATTATTGCAAATGGATTCTTTTCTCCCATCATGTCTTCTGATTGCTGCTTACAAATAGTTTAATGTTTACAAATAGTTAAGTAGTTCACAAGTTCTGAAAATTTATATAACGTAATAGGAGGAAGAGGATTTTATTCCTTTCTATATCAATCACCAACCCACAATGGTAGCAAATGAGACTAGGGCTATCTACCAAAGCAACTTCATGCAGTTCTCTCTTTTTGTCTTGATAGAAACATTCAGCATACTGGCTTTTGGACTGCCTGTTTATTTTATGGAATTTATATATACTTTATATAAATTGAATGTGTGTAGATAGATAACTCATTCAATAAATAAATCCTTTAATATAAAAAAAAAGGCTCTTTCAAGTTATCTTAACTACAGCAGAGCTGGTTAATACACGTGAAGAGATGGTGAGAAAGGAGACTGAGGGGTGAGATACAGAAGATTTGCAGTGTTTATCAAAAATCATAACCACACATCCACTTAGAATGTAGGCTTTGCAGTCACCACACTGCCCTTGCAGGGAAAAAAAATTTTTAAGTTTATTTATTTATTTTATTTATTTTGAGAGAAAGAGAGAGACACGAGCAGGAGAGGGGGTGGAGGGGGGGTGGAGAGAGAGAGAGAGAAAATCCCAAGCCAAGAAGCTCCACTCAGGGCTCAAACTCACGAACCATGAGATCATGACCTGAGCCTAAATCAAGAACCAGATGCTTGGGGTGCCTGGGTGGCTCAGTTGGTTAAGTGTCCGACTTTGGCTCAGGTCATGATCTCATGGTTCCTGAGTTCAGGCCCCATGTCAGGCTCTATGCTGACAGTTCAGAGCCTGGAGCCTGCTTTGGATTCTGTGTCTCCTTCTCTTTCTGCTCCTCCCCCACTCCTGCTCTGTCTCTCTCTCAAAAAATAAATAAACATTTGGGGCGCCTGGGTGGCTCAGTCGGTTGAGCATCTGACTTCAGCTCAGGTCATGATCTCACGCTCTGTGAGTTTGAGCCCCGTGTCGGGCTCTGGGCTGATGGCTCAGAGCCTGGAGCCTGCTTTCGATTCTGTGTTTCCCCCTCTCTCTGCCCCTCCCCTGCTAATGCTCTGTCTCTCTCTGTCTCAAAATTAAAAAAAAAAAAAACATTAAAAGAAATTAAAACAAAAAAAAGAATTGGATGCTCAATGGACTGAGCCACCCAGGCACCCCCCCAAAAAAATTTTTTTACCATGAGTATGCATAATTCCCAGAACGTTTCATCGTCTAATTCAGAGGCTGCAAACTCATGCCAAAACAGGTGACATAAATGAGTGAAGGAGACCTGAGGATAATGAAATAGGGAAAGGTGGCGACTGGGGCAAACTGCCTACCTCCTGTCCCACCAAAGAGACAGCTGTGTCTTAGCACCAAGCAGTGGCTTCCATGTAGTAAGTATAATCCATGTTGCTTATCTTCCAATTGTTAAGAGAAGCCAGAAGTCCATACTTAACATATGAAAGTTCCCACTTGTTAAATGCTTTCTCAAATTTTTAAAAACAAAACACAAGGATGCAGGCCAGATGTAACCCAGGTCCTCAGGCCAACCAGCACGAGTTCCTTACTGCTCTGACCCTTACTCCTGCACCTCCATGCTCAGTGGCAAACACAGTGAAAAAGAATTCTGCCTCGGCCAGCTCTGGACTCTAGACTGAGTGTTACCACCCCACTTTGATGGGATGATTAATAACCTGCTTTGCACCAGAGACAGAAGTGGAAATTTACTTCTGAACTTGAATGATCTTTAATTATGGTGATGGCCAGCTCCAGGAAACCACTGGTTTCCTAATGGCCTCCTCCCAGTGAGGCAGACATTGGTCACATTATTTGGGCTAACTGCACGTGGGGCACAGCACTGACTGCTAACGGAATGGCAGCTGAGTCCAGGTTCTAGTCCCCAGAGAAGTGGTAGAGGGTACCCTCCATGCTTCAGTCCCACAGCTGTCAACTTTACCGAAAGAATCCTCCAAATGCTTTTTAAAATTAACTACGGGGCACCTGGGTGGCTCAGTCAGTTAAGCATCCTACTTCGGCTCAGGTCATGATCTTGTGGTTTGTGGGTTCAAGCCCCGTGTCGGGCTCTGTGCTGACAGTTCAGAGCCTGGAGCCTGCTTCGGATTCTGTGTCTCCCTCTCTCTCTGCCCTCCCCTGCTTAATCTCTGTCTCTCTCTCTCTCTGTCTCTCAAAAATGAATAAACATTAAAAAAATTTTTTTAATAATAAAACAAAATTAACTAAATGGTTCCTTGTCAAGAGCAGCATATTTTAAAAAGAGATCTGTTGATCTACAACACTGATACAATGATTTGCAATTTTCAGAGTGTCTCATGTCCTCTTTCTATCCAATATTAATGCAGCCCCAAAGAGGAGCTTTTATGATAACCCTCATTTTAGGTTAGAAAGCTGAGATCAGAGAGGTTTGATGGCTTACTCAAACTCCACAGAGTAAGTGCTTCTGGTCATGCAGCTGAAAAAGCCTTCTCTGTCCATTTTTAAGTGGTTGATCAAGTAACCTGCAGAGCAAGTCTTTGCCCCTGTTATTTGTAACAATCTATGTAGGAGGAAGCAGACAGTGCAGTTTCTTTCAAACATCAGGAAAAAGCAGAAATAAACTCCACAAAATCATAGAAGAGAAGATGATACAGACAGAACTCTGAAAGAGTGTCTACTAAAACCTCTTAAGCCATGAACTTTTTTTTTTTAATGTGTATTTGTTTATTTTGAGACAAAGGGAGGAGGGGTGAGAATCTCAAGCAGGCTCCATGCTATGAGAGCAGCTCCCCATGCTGGGCTCGACCACATGAACCATAAGATCATGACCTGAACCGAAACTGAGAGTTAGATGCTTAACCAACTGAGTCATTCAGGCACCCCTGAGTCATGAATTCTTAAAGGAAGTCAGACTGGATACTGCCTGGTTAGAGAAAAAAAAATTATTAGTTTGTATATTTTTTCTCAGTGGTTTTTCCAATCTTTAGATATATCTTTGGCAAAATTTCCACCGTTGCATATAATGAAGTTTTGTTTTGTTTTCTTTTACAAAGAGTAATCCGTTTCAGAGTTGGAATGTAAGTGAGGTTAGTTTTGCATCTCAAAAAGCAGGCCCTCAGGAAGGAGGCAAGTGAGTCTCTGTCGCCACCTGGTGGACATTTATTTATTTATTGTTTAATTTACACCCATGTTAAGTACTATATAGTGCAACAATGATTTCAGGAGTAGATTCCCTAATGCCCCTTACCCATTTAGCCTATTCCCCCCTCCCACAACCCCTCCAGTACCTGTTTGTTCTCCATATTTAAAAGTCTCTTATGTTTTGTCCCCCTCCCTGTTTTTGTATTATTTTTGCTTCCCTTCCCTTATGTTCATCTGTTTTTTATCTTAAATTCCTCATATGCATGAAGTCATATGACATTTGTCTTTCTCTGACTAATTTCGCTTAGCATAATACCCTCCAGTTCCATCCACGTAGTTGCAAATGGCAAGATTTCATTCTTTTTGATTGCTGAGTAATACTCCATTGTGTGTGTGTATGTGTGTGTGTATAGAGAGTATATATTGTGTATATATTGTGTATATTGTGTATACATTGTGTGTGTATATATATAGATAAATTGTGTATATATTGTGTATAGTGTGTGTGTGATTTATATACACCACATTGTGTGTGTGTGTATAGAGAGTATATATTGTGTATATATTGTGTATATTGTGTATACATTGTTTGTGTATATATATACATAAATTGTGTATATATTGTGTATAGTGTGTGTGTGTGTGATTTATATACACCACATTGTGTGTGTGTGTGTGTGTGTGTGTGTGTGTGTGTGTATATACATTTTCTTTATCCATTCACCCATCTATGGGCATTTGGGCTCTTTCCATACTTTGGCTATTGTTGACAGTGCTGCTATAACCATTGGGGTGCATGTGCCCCTTTGAAACTGCACACCTGTATCCCTTGGGTAAATCTGGTGGACATTGTTAAACGGGAAACTGCAGAGAAGACTAGAAGATGGTGCACAGAGCCCCCAACCACATTGCACAAATGATGTCATGTGACAGCCACTAAGAGGCCAGAGCAGTCTTGGCAGACTGACCCACAATTGTCATTTCCGATTAGAAACACATCATATTTAAAAGATCTTAAAATTTTGCTTGTAGTATTTGGAATGAAGCATCACATGCCTTCCCCTGATCTGTGTGCCATACTCCTCTTGTGTTTTCTAGTATTATTTTCACATTTTCTCTTAACCACAGTGCTGCTTTATTGACTTAAATATTCGTATCCAGTATATGGGCCATTTGAGCTGACTATACTCTATGTCCAAACTTGAATTACTTGATTCTTCTGGCCTTCAAACCTTGTTTTCACCTAAATATTGTGCTCCTTCTCCAGCGATGACAGCTCGTCATTCAGGCCTATTATTTCTGCTTTCAAAATATTTTTAAATTAATCCTTACCTCCCTATATGTTAACTGACCCAGATTTTAATTAAATTTTTTTTTAATTTTTTTTAAATTAAAAAAATTTAAAAACATTAATCCTTTCTTCCTATTGCTATGTCCCAATCATGGCCTTTATCCCCGAATTCTGGATTCCTTTATTTATTCAGCACATTTTGACTGGGCACCAAATGCTGGTCCATGTAGCTCTGGCCCTGGGCATGGGGTAGAGAGATGTGGGCACTTCCACCTGTGGACCCAGGAGAAGACATATTTACAGAAGGTTTCAAGTAAAAACTGGGTAGTTCAGGTTGAGAAGGATGAGTAGCTTCCTTGCTTGGGTTCCTGACATCAACTGTTTCCAGTTAGACCCACTACACCTCTTCAGTCTGACTTCTCACCTACATTCCTGACTCAAAAGCCTTCAGAGTTCCCCCCTTCACCCATCAGCTCATCCACAGAGTCTGTGTAGCTCTGCACTTGGAGACACAGGTAGAGAGAATTCCAGTCCTGGCCTTAAGGATCTCAGCAGGAGGAAGATAGACTAGCAGACCCACAAGTGTGCAGAGAGTTTCCCAAAGGCTGGGTTAATAAGCACTCTGGGTCCAGAGAGGGTGTGAACAATTCTGCTAGGTAGTGGGGAGAGTGAGCTGGGGAGGTTTCCAAGGGAAGGTTACATTCACATTGGTCCCTGAAAGACCCAGTTTATCAACTAGAGGTGGGGGGAGGTGAGGCAGACAGTATCCTGGGCTGAGGGAGCTCTAGGTGGAAAGGCACAGAGGAATGGAAGAGTATAAGGGTCAGGGGCAGCAGTCCTTCTGCATGGCCAGAGAGAAAGTACATGGCTAGCATGACAATGACCCAGATTCTAAAAGCATCAGTGGATGTAATGGCCATATGTTCACCCTCACCTCATGGATTTATCATCCCTAAGGTTTCCTAAGGCAATAAAACTAATAATAAGATTTCAAATGAATGAAATCCCATGCAGCCACTTCTAACTCTCATTTCACATACCGCTGCACTTCTATGACTAGGGCTGTATGGGGAATAGCAGTCATTGTTAATCAGGCTGTGAGAGCAAGGCTCATATTCACAAGTCACAGTGTGGACTAAAGTTGTAGGAATGAGGCATCAATTGCTCATTGGTGGCTACAGGAGTGCTGGCAGTTGATGGCTCAGATGAGTTTTCCTTCATGACTTGCTCCCAGTTGAAGAGAGCTGCCTCATCCAAAGTCATAACCTCTTCCCAAAGATGGAGGCAGGGAACGAAGTCTGGGCCCCTTACCCTTATACACAACAGCTTTGAAGGATGATCCCCACTCCAGAGCCCCCAACAGGATTGGCTGAGACCTTTGTCACATCTGCATCACAACTCAACTTCTTCCTCTTTCTACTTTCTTCTTCCTCTTCCTTCACTCCACTATAGGGTCCATCCCAAGAGCACTCCCTAGCACACAAATCTGTCTCATAGTCTATTTTCCAGAGAACCTTATCTGCAACAGATAGCTTAGGAAAACTGGTTCTCATTAAAACAAGATCTGATGTCATCAGCATAGTTTAAGAAAGACCTTGTCACTCAGAAGGAAGCTGACCAGCCATGGAAGCCTCATAGAGGTCATCGCTGGCAGTGCTCACCCACTCTGTGGAGGGAAGGAGCCTCTCAGAGCCTCACAAGCCCTTTCACCTGGCAGGACTCTACCCTCCCGGGAGATCAGTGTGTAAGGCTGTTTGAATCTGGTGCCAGTAAATGAAACTCACATTCTATAACTAACTTCTCTTTCTCCTTGCTCATGCTCATCAAGAGACATTTTGATTCCTATTTGCCTGTGTGCCTCAGACTACAGAAAGAAAATGCCTGAATGTGAAATCTATCTGGCAATTACAATTTCTTACTTTTTTTTAATTTTTTAAATGTTTATTTTAATATTTTTGAGAGAGAGAGGCAGAGCATAAGCAGGGGAGAGTCAGAGAAAGAGGGAGATACAGAATCCCAAGTAGGCTCCCAGCTCTGAGCTGTCCACACAGAGCCTGATGCAGGGTCGAACCCACCAACCGTGAGATCATGATCTGAGCCAAAATCGTGGCTTAACTGACTGAGCACCCCAGGCACCCCTACAATTTCTTATTTTCAATCAGCACATTGACATTCAGGCTTGGAGTCGGTCTCTTGCAAACCTTGTTAGCCCAAGTGAACTGATCAGTAGTGAGACAGTGACAAGGACATATGTCCAAGCCCACAAGGCAGAGATCAAAACTTGGATGATGGTCAATTCACCATTGCAATCCCCCTTCTAGGGATCTTGTGGTAGACAGACAGTCCACTGCTTCTTTTCTTTTTTATTAAATTTTTTAAAGTGTCTATTTATTTATTTTAAGAGAGAGAGAGAACAGGGGAGGGGCAGAGAGAGAGAGAGGGAAAGAGAGAGAGAATCCCAAGCAGGCTCTTTACTGTCAGCACAGAGCCTGACACAGTGCTGGATCTCACAAACTGAGATCATGACCTGAGCTGATATCAGGAGTTAAATGCTCGACCAACTGAACCACCAACTGAACCACTGAACCAGTACACTGCTTCTTATAATATCTCTTCCTTGACTTTCAAGTGTCTACAGACTTAACCCAAAGGGAACCCGGAAACAGTTCCGCTTCCCCCAGTATAGCCCCTTCTCAGTCCAAACTCTCTAGGAAAGAAACTTCTTTTCCCCCAGAGGTCAGGAGAGATGACTATTTGGGAGTTTAGAAGAGCTTTTTCACAAGCAAAGGAAACTAAGAGAATTGATAGCTCCCCCAGGGGTAAGCCATGGCTAAGGTCCTCTCATGAGGAGATATTGTCAATATACTTAAAAGGAAGAATTTCCATAATGAATCCCTTCAGAATAAAGGAGATGGTTTTGCTAGTAACTGCTTCTGACTTCACTTTAAAACCTCAACAGTAAAGTGATTGGTATTATAAGTAAAGAGCCAATCTGCCCAGCCTGCTTGGTGCTTTTGAGGAACATCCACTTAGCTTCCAGTCCCTGAGAGTAGAGGCCAGGAGGCCAGGCTGTTAGCCTCCAGGTCCCATCTTTGCAAAATGGTTTTCTAGATACATATTTCCTGTCTTTCACAAGCTAGGTGTTTCTTTGGGAGAATGATGGGTATTCTCCAAGTCTCTGCTTTTGCAAATTGACTTCAAAATGGAATTTAGGAACTTTCTCTCACATCTACACCATCTTTATCACCCTCCCCTCCTCAAGCTCTACATTATCTCCCTGCTCCTCCTCTGAAGTGTGGGTCCCCAGAGGTCTACAAAAGGAGAACATGTGTAGCCACTGGTTACTTGGTCAGTTGAGGGGACAACTCCTCCAGAACAGGTCTATGAGCCACCTGGACCTAGTGACATTACTTCAGAGGTGCTAGCAAGACTTGTCTCAGGGTGGCAGTGTGAGGAGAGAGATCCAATTATCTCCCCATGCTCATCTCCTACTCCTTAGAAAAAGGAGGCTCAGGAAACAAAGTAAGCAGAGCCCAGACCTAATTCTAGACCAGTGTCCCTCCTACTGGGACATTCTGCTAAGCTGCTCTCACTCAGGCACTAGTTAATCACATATTTAGTCAACCACTTAGTCAAAAGACATTCAATAAGGCCCTACCATTGGCAAGCCCAGAGCTGGGTTCGCTGAAAGGATGTGGAACAAATATTGGGTGGAGCCACAGGCATACACAGGAAGACATGATGGTGAGCCACAAAGATGCACCCAGTGTCTACAGGAAACTATAGTTCTGGCACAGCAGAAGAGGACTCAGACAGGCTGAAGGGGTCAAGGGCAAATGTCCCCAACCTCACAGCTTGGCAAGGGCTGGCATTCACTCAGCCTCTAGTTCCTAAGAGCAGAGGACAGCACTGCCAACTAGGACTGGCTATATAATCTGCAGGACCTGGTGCAAATTCAAATGTGAAGGCTGTGCTTAAAAATATTAGGACTTTCAGGGAACCTGGGTGGCTCACTTGATTGTCTGACTTCAGCTCAGGTCATGATCTCACTGTTCGTGAATTTGAGCCCTGTGTCAGGCTCTGTGCTAACAGCTCAGACCCTGGAGCCTTCTTCCGATTCTGTGTCTCCCTCCCTCTCTCTGCCCTTCCCCCACTCATGCTCTCTCTCTAAAATAAACATTAAAAAAATTTTTTTTAATATTCAGAATTTCAAGATAGAGACAGCAGCTGTGAGTCTATGCACAAGTTATTTCATCTCTCTGGGCCTCAGCTTCCTTGTTTGTTCAGGAGGGGTCTGGATTAGGTAGTGGGAGATTTGGCATTCCTTGGCTTTGTGAATGAAATGTAATGTTGAGTTAGCAGCAGGGCCAGCTTCATGGGCATGTGACTTGTGCAGTCTCACAGCTGGTCAGTGGCAACCAGGTCTCCTTAGGAAACAGCTATGCCTTGCTTTTGCCAATCAGAATTATATCCTACATATTTGTCTCTTTGCTATCCACTTGTACTTCTCACTGTAAAGCTAGCTATATACAAAATGAAGAGAAGAAAGCATGATTTCTTCAAACATAAAATAATACCAAACTCTCCAGCCACCACTGCCACTTCCTCTTTCTAGGGAAGCAGCCCAGGTCCACCTGGGAAGCCTCTCCAGAGCCCTGCTGCTCATGCAAGGCACACGGCACTGCCATGTGTGATGGCATCTTTCTGGGGCCTCCTGACCATCCTCGATGAGGGCAAAGGAGTGCAAAGTCCACAAATCAGGTCTCATAGTCCCAAGGAGGAACAGGTCAAGCTGCTTTGTCCTTGCACCCGCTGTGGATCCCAGATGTCATGTTGTCACCACTGGAAGAACCTCAGAGTTGAGCACAACAACCCTCCCACTTGACAAAGGAGAGATCTGAGGCCCAGAGAAGGGATGTGTAGAGTTGGGACAACTGAGGTCTCCTGGTAGAGTTCCCCAAATTCCTGTCTTGCCTCAGAAACTGTACATGCCCATATTCCTGGCAATACTTTCTTCTCTACAACACGCAGAGGAGGGTGGAAAAGAAAGATGAGGTGTGATGGAAGGAGTTTCTAGGCCAGATAGACCTGGCCAGTTATGCAAACTTTGCTGCCTCATAGAACTCTTTGAGCCTTAGTTTCCCCCATCTAAAAAGTGAGGAAAGTAACATCTACCTCCAGGGTGGAATGAAATGAGGTGAAATGCCTAAGATACCTAAGAGAGTCCTGCCATTATAGCAGATGTTCAACAAATGTAGCGTCCTGCCCACCGTCCTTCCCTTCCTTCCTCTGAATCCTGAATTCCAGATTTCAGCTCCTCTCATGTGTGGTGTCAGGTGAAGTGTCTGAGCATCTACTTTAACCCCACTATATATGGCACTGAAGAGCTTTATGAGAAAATACTTTGACCACATACACAACTGGGGTTCCAGCTCATAGGGCAAACTGGAGATCAGTGGGAGGGAAGGGAAATAGCAGAAGGATCCTCATTTTGGAGCAGCAGAGGCCTGGAGTCACATCAGACAAATTCCCAGAAATCCTTGGGGGAAGAGGAAACCATGTCAGAGTGGCTATGACCCTGTGGGCTAGCTGGGGACACCTAATAAGGTGGTAATATCCAGACATTCCCATTCATGGGCCCTCATGGATTTCTCAGGCTGCTGAGGCCTGCAATTGCCCACCACAATGCTGCCATGGGAAAGCCTGTAGAGGCCCCTACAAGTGGGGACCTCAGAGGAGAGGCAGTCCACCATCACTGCCACCAAAGCTGCTCCCTCTTGGCTCTGACACCAGGTAGACTCCCCCACCCCATGCTTGTTCCCTCACCTGCTCACGGTGCCTTTCAATGACAAGGGACACCTGTCGGTAGTTCCCATGCACAGGCTCTCCCCTTCTGAGGCAGCAAGAAACCCCCAGAGAGCAGTATCCCCAGAATTCCCACCCTCCTGCCCCTCATCCAGCCATTCTCAGCCCAGCCTCAGCCTCCATCTTGTCCCAGACACATGGATAGCATTTCCTGTAATGGTGACAGTGGGCCTTGTGACCTGATGGAACATCTACTCTACACAAACCCCAAATGGTGGGCATTTATGACCTTGCCGACCCTCCAGGAGACTGGGGAATGCTCAAGTGGTAGCTGGACTCTCAGCAGGTCTGATCAGAGTAGCAGAGAGGTTTAGAGCAGGATGTGAGGTCAGACAGCCCTGACTGGAATTCTGGTTCTTCCACTTACCATCCGGTTTCTCAGGCAGGTTACTGCACCTCTCTGAGCCTCAGTCTCTTCATCTACAACATGGCTAGATTAGCCCCTTCTATGGAGGAGAAAGTGAGAGGGTGTGAGTAAAAGACTCAGCACACACCTGGTACACAGGGAGTCCTCATTAAACATGAGAAGTGGTGGCTGCTGCTCTGGATAACTGCCAATGGTCTCATCCAGACACTCATGGCAGTCGACCTTCTTCACTCAACTCCATCCAGTCTTGATTATCCTCTTGAACTCAGCTGAATCACACAACTTCAGAAATCCTGTGTCTCCATCACCCACAGGGAACAGCCACAGGCCTTATCATGTTCTTCTTCATGCCTTGTGTGTGCAATATGGCCTCACTCCCTGTCCAGCTCACCTTTCCCTGTGCCCTCCTCCATAGGCATTTCACCCCTCCTACCCCCACTCCTGTTGACCCCCAGAGATGTCCTGTTCACTCTCAGTGCCTCTCCTTTGCGAAGATCTTCCTGCCCCATCAGCAGGAACCTATCATGCCCCGGTGGTCCTTCAGCACTAGCCTGGATCCTTTTCCCATAGCAGACTCTCACTGGGGCTGTGACACAGGCCTGTGAGTCCCTCAGAGCAAGAAACATGGCCCAGGTAATCTCTGCACACTCCCCTGTGCCGAATCACAGTTGGGTGGGTGTTGTTGGCTTGAGGAAATGGAATAATTAGGTATTTGTCTAATTATTCCAGACATGTGCAAGTCTCTGTCCTCTACATTTCAGACCCAGCATTTTTGAAAAACAGAAATGGAGGGAGAGAGGCCAGATGCACACATTCCTGTGCTCCAACCAGCATTTTTGGACTAACCAGAGCCAGCCATGCCCCTCCACATCCCCCTGCACCACCCACACTGGCCAGCATAAGCACACTGCAGAGCCTCCACCGAGTTCCATGAGAAATTAATCACACACAGCATTTCACCACCTTTGCAGTTTTTCTGATGGCTATGGGGTCACAAGAAGTGGTCACACGCTGCTTCCAGCGCTTCCCTGGGAAAATCTGCGCTCGCAGACCCACCACCTACAGCTCTTCTGCAGCCCTCACCCAACCCAGCACCAGCCCTCAGGCCCCTTTGGCTTCCTCCTCATTTCCCCAGGCACTTGGAGGTCCCCATGGCTTTCTTGTCCTGAGCAACCTCTCCTTCCCAGAAGTTCTTGCCTCTGTCCCTGTGAATCCAAACCATCACTCTCTCTGTAGGGCCAAGGATTCTGATTATAGACATCCCCCCTGGAGTCCCAGCAAACAATGCAGGGAATGTTTGAAACCATGTACAACAAGGATGAGCACTGAGTTCTAGAGAATGGGCATTCCTAGGGGGAGATAGAAAGGGTAGTAGGGCTTTGACTTAGCCATACTCTTTCATTTCTCTAAAGTGAGAGTCAAGTTCTTTTTTTTTTTTTTTCATTCAAGTTAGTTAACATGTAGTGCAGTATTTGTTTCAGGAGTAAAGTTAAGTGATTCATCACTTACATATAATATCCAGTGCTCATCACAAGTGCCCTCCTTAATGCCCATCACCCATTTAGCCCATCCCCCACCCACCTCCCCTGTAGCAAACCTCAGTTTGTTCTCTGTATTTAAGAGTCTCTTATGATTTGTCTCCCTCTCTATTTTTATCTTATTTTATTTTTCCTTCCCTTCCCCACATTCATCTGTTTTCTTAACTTCCACATGAGTGAAATCATATGATATTTGTCTTTCTCTGACTGACTCATTTCAGCTACCATACTACACTCTAGTTTCATCCACATTGTTGCAAATGGCAAGGTTTTATTCTTTTTGATCACCGAGGAATATTCCAGTATGTGTGTGTGTGTGTGTGTGTGTGTGTGTGTGTGTAGGTACACATACCACATCTCTTTTATCCATTCATCAGTCAATTAACATTAGGGCTCTTTTCATACTTTGGCTATTGTTGATAGCACTGCTATAAAAATTGGGGTGCATATGCCCCTTTGTATCAGCATTTTTGTATCCTTTAGATAAATACCTAGTAGAGCAATTGCCGGGTCATAGGGTAGTTCTATTTTTAATTTTTTGAGGAACCTCCATACTGTTTTCCAGGGTGGTTGCACCAGTTTGCATTCCCACCAGCAGTGCAAAAGGGTTCCCTTTCTCTGCAACCTTGCCAACATCTGTTGTTACCTGAGTTGTTAATTTTAGCCATTTTGACAGGTGTGAGGTGGTATCTCTCTGTGGTTTTGATTTTTATTTCCCTGATGATGAGTGATGTTGAGCATCTTTTCATGTGTCTGTTAGCCATCTGGATGTCTTCTTTGAAAAGTGTCTATTCATGTCTTCTACCCATTTCTTCACTGGATTATTTGTTTTCTGGGTGTTGAGTTTGGTCAGTTATTTATACATTTTGAATACTAACCCTTTATCAGATATGTCATTTTCAAATATCTTCTCCCATTCCCTCAGTTGCCTTTTAGGTTTGTTGATTGTTTCCTTCACTGTGCAGAAGCTTTTTATCTTGATGAGGTCCCAATAGTTCATTTTTGCTTGTGTTTCCCTTGGAGAGGCAGGGAGCTCTAAATCCAATGTGGCAAATAGGAAGAGTCTCCATGGATGGCTATAATATTACTTGTATGTGTGTATTTCATAATTCAAAAAAAATGTTTAAAGACAAAGGCACTTGGGGATATAAGTACAACACACTTTAGGAACATAAGCCAATGAGCCCTCTGATCATTCTTAGGGGTGGGGATCATTCTGGCCTCAGCCAGTTGCCCCATATCAGCCCTTCAAAGGGCTCCCCACCCCTGCTCTTCCTCAGCCCACCCTGGGATCCCTGCTTCTGCTCCCCTCTGGGCTATGCCCCATCCACTTCTTGCCTCCTGGATCCCAAAATTCTCTCCTTCCAAGAACACACCTGGCCCAATCAGCCCCCAACTTCTTCCCCCAATCAGCACACCTTTGCCTTCCCTCCTAGTGGCCCTCAGGCTGCTTATCACTGCCAAGCCACAGGAACACATAGTGAAAATAACTAACAAAGGGAACACCTACAGAAGCTGTAAACAGTCCTTCAAATCTCATAGGAAGAACCACCCTAGGCTCCCTGGAACATAGTGTGGGCCAGCTGTGCCCTTCACTTGTGCACTGGTTTGGGAATGTACCTTGCCGGCCTTTTTAATTCCTGGGCTGGCATACCTGGTTCGCAGCCTCACTCGGGAAAGTGCAGCTGGAAGGATGAGGAGGAAGGTGAGGAGGAGCCATGGTGGGCACCAGCTCCACCAGCGCCAGTCAGGACCACTTCTCATGGGGACCTCCTGGAGCTCATTATCTGTGTCCTGGTGAAGGAAGCCCCTCCTCGGAGCAGGTCCCAAACCAGAGGTGTTTCTGGGACTTGCTCTTCCGATCCCCTTGGTTCTCCTGATTCCTCTTCCTCTTTCTATAAAGTAGATAACAATCCTTCCCCATTTTGCTGACACCAAAAGGAGCTTTGGCTACATAATACACAAAATGGTGGGAAGGGCTTTTTTTTTAATAGTTTAAAATTTTTTTGCAATGAAGAATAATTGGCATAGAGAAAAGTGTCTATATCACGTGTGCTCAGCCCAATGAGTTTTTCCAAAGTGAACACACTTGTGAAACAAACACATAGGTCAAGAAGCACAAGCATGCCCCAGGAGCCCTGCCCATGACCTCTTCCAGGCACTACCCTCCACCCCAGGGGGAGCCCCATGCTGACTTCTAACAGCACACGAGTTGTGCCTGTTTTGTACTTTTTGGAAGTGGAATCACACAGTATGAACTCGCTTGTGTCTGGCTTCTTTTGCTCAACATTATGCTTATGAGTTTCACCCATACTATTTCTTGTAGTTGTGGTTCTTTATTCTCATTGTTGTGTAGTATTCCATTGAGAAACTCAGGTACATTTTATTTATCTACCCTCCTGCTGACAGGCATTTAGGTAATTTCAGTTTGGGCTATTATGAATAATGCTATTTGGCAAGGAGGGGCTTTTATATCATTATAAATAATTATAAATAAATAAATTAATATAATATCAATTTAACCCCTTAACAATTTTTAAGTGTACAGTACAGTATTGATAACTGTATGCATACTGTTGTAGAAGAGATCCCTAGGGCTTTTATTTTTCTTCTTAATTTTTTTTAAGTTTATTTATTTGAGTAAGAGACAGTGAGAGGGGAAGGGCAGAGAGAGAGGGAGAGAAAGAGAATCCTTGGTAGGCTCTGCGCCCTCAGTGTAAAGCCTGATGCAGGGCTTGAATTCAGGAACCATGAGATCATGACTTGAGCAGAAATCAAGAGTTGGATGCTGAACTGGCTGCACCACCCAAGTGCCCCTGGAACTTATTCATTTTGCATGATGAAACTAGATATCTATTGAACAACAATCCTCATTTCCTCCTCCCCTCAGCCCCTGGCAACCTCCGTTTTACTTTTTAAGAGTTTGACTACTTTTGACACCTCATATAAGCAGAATCTGGCAGTATTTGTCTTTTTTGTGATTGGCTGATTTCACTTAGCACAATGTCCTCCAGGTTCGTACACTTTGTAGCATATGACAGGATTTCCTTCTTCAGGCTGAGTAAATACTCCAGTGAGTGAGTGAGTGAGTGAGTGTGTGTGTGTGTTCATACTACATCTTCTTTATCCACTCATCCACTGCTGGGTATTTAGGCTGCTTCCACATCTTCACTATTGTGAATAATGTTACAGTGAACATAGGTGTGCAAATATCTCTTCACAATTTTGTTTTCTATTCTTTTGGATATGGGCACAGAGGTAGGATTGCTGAATCACAGGAAAGTTCTATTTTTAGTTTTTTGAGAAATCTTCATTATGTTTTTATTTTTATTTATTTTATTTATTTTATTTTTTATTTTTTATTTTTTAATATATGAAATTTACCATTATGTTTTTAATTGCAGCATCATTTTATATTCCCACTAACAGCACACAAGCATTCCAATTTCTCTACATCCTCACCAACACTTGTTACTTTCTGGGTTTTGTTTTTATAGTGGCCATCAAGGAGATATCTCACTAAGGTTTTGATTTACTTTTCCCTGATGATTAGTGATGTTGAGCTTCTTTTCGTGTTTGTTGGCCTTTCATCTATCTTTTTTGAAGAAATGTCTATTCAAGTCCTTTGCCCATGTTTTGTTTGTTATTGTTGTTTTTAAGTTGGAGGAATTCCTTATATATTTTAGACATTAACACCTTATCAGGTATATGGTTTGCAAATATTTTCTCCAATTCTGTAGGTTGCCTTTTCACTTTGTTGATTGTTTCCTTTGCCATGCAGAAGATTTTAAGTTTGATGTTATGTCATTTTTCTATTTTTGTTTTGGTTATCTGTGCTTTTGGTTTCATATCCAAGGAATAATTGCCAATTCCGTTTCATGAAGCTTTCCCTGTGCTTTCTTCTACAATATTTAGTCTCAGGTCTTACATTTAGGTCTTTAATCCACTTTGCTAATTTCTGTATATGATGTAAGAGAAGAGTCCATTTTCATTATTTTGCATGTGGTTCTCCAGTTTGCCCATCACCATTTGTTGAAGACACTATCCTTGCCCCATGATGCAGTCTCAGCACCCTTGTTGAAGACCATTTGGCCATATCTGCAACAGTTTATTTCTGGGCTCTCTTTCCTTTTCCATTGGTCTCAGTGTTAGTCTTTCTGCCAATACCATATTGTTTTGATCACTATAGTTTTGTAATATATTTTGAAATCAGGAAGCATGAGGCCTTTAGCTTTGTTCTTTCTGAAGATTGATTGTTTTGGCTATTCAGGATCATTTGAAATGCCATATGAAATTTAGGATTATTTTTCTATTGCTACCAAAAAAATTCCATTGTTATTTTGATAGGAATTTCACTGAATCTGAAGATTACTTGGGGTGAATATGAACATCAACACTATTAAGTCTCCCAATCCATTAACACAGGATGACTTTCCATTTATTTCTCTTCTTCCAATTAATTTCTTATCTTCTTTAATTTCTTTCAGCAACATTTTGTAGTTTTCAATGTATAAGTCTACTGCCTACTTGGTTAAGTTTATTACTAAGTATTTTATCCTTTTTATATAAATGGAATTGTTTTATTAATTTCCCTTCCAAACTGTTCATTGTTAGTGTATAGAAATGTTGATTTTTGAGTGTTGATTTTGTATCCTGCAACTGTGCTGAATTCATTTATTAGTTCTAATGGGTTTTTTTTTTGTATGTGGAATCTTTAGGGTTTTTTACATATAAGATAATGTCATCTATGAACAGAGATTATTTTACTTCTTCCTTTCCAGATTGGATGCATTTTTTTTTTCTGGTCTAATTGTTCTAGCTAGGAGTAGAGAGATCTTTTTAAAGGCTTTGCCTGTATCCCTATAAGGCTGTCTTCCTCCCTTCCCTAAAGTCCCAGTATGATAAACTTGCTCTTTGGGTTAATTGACGTGCCAAAGTCATAGTTAATATTTGCTTAAGGCAAGAATTAGACCGACACCTATATGACCACAGAACTTACAGGCTCTTTTCATTTTCTCTTATGAGCTAAGAGATCTGTGATTATTAAAATGACATGATTAAATTGAACAGGTAACACCCATTAACATACCAATGTAAATTCCTTTAGAAAAGGGAGCTCCAAGAGCTGGTCAGTATTGACATGATTGGAAGAGCAGAGAGGGAGCTAGAATTTGGGGACAGGCGGGACTGGGGTAGTAGATGCCCCTAGGCAAGGGGTGGAATGAAGGGAAATAGAGCTGATGGGGGGCTATGACTGAGGTGGCTCCCTGCTTCCCAAACTCCCACTTATGGGGTATCACTGGCATGAGTTTTATTTTATGCCAGTACCATCTGTACTATTGTTGACTCTGTTTTTCTAAAAATAAATACACTTTAAAAGGAAACTTTATATCTCTACTCTAAATCCCTACTATAATCATTTCCCACAAATAGAATGTAGCTATAGAAAATAAATACAATGAAAACAATAACATGTTGTGAAATTCTAACTAAATAGTTGTCTACTAAAGGATCCCATCCTGGGGCCTATTTTTTGGTTAAGGAGTGAGATTAGCATGAGTTAGGGAGGTGTGGAAAACATTACCATCATGCTAAATTTCTCCTTGATACAATCAGAAAGATTAGGAAGCAATTAGAAAGGAAATAACTATCTCAACTTTGATTCAAAGTTATTTTATGTACCACCTAAAATTACCTCCCACACCTCCAATGGAATGTGTCCTAAAAGACATTCTTAGGTAGAGCATCAGGTTTTGTCTTGTTTTGAGGAAAGAGCCTAAAGCCCCACCCCAGAAAAGCCATGAGAAATGGGGGTTGTGGCTGAAAAAGGAATCTGGAGCATTTCTAGGAAGGTAACAGCATGGAAAGCCATTAGGGGCAGCAGGGACTGGAGCTTGAGAAACACAAGTATCTCCCATTCCCATGATTAGCTTTCCTAGAAGGGTCTGTGGGGAAAGCAAGAGCCATTTGAAGGTTAGAGACAAGAACAAGAGCTAGCAGATTCTGCTAAGAATTCTTGGCTTCAGTTCTCTCCTCCCTCTTCGCTCTTCTTCCCTCTTCCTTTTTTCCTCTCATCTTTCTTTCTCTCTCTTGCTTCATTCTCCTTCCCACTGATTATAGCCTACCTACTACTGTGCATGAAGTAGCTAAATAGGAAGCACTTCAGCAAGTACAGTCAAAGAAGATGGTTAATGGTTAATATTGGGGAAAGTAGAACCTAGAAGCCAGAAAAAAATAGCCTGAAATCTTGGCTCCTTAAAATGAAAACATTTCTTTCCGTGTAGCAAAAAATATGATTACAATTATGATAACATTTGACAACAAAAAACAACTGGAAAATATGTACAATGTAGGTAACAATCCAGAAGTTAATATCCCTATGATATAAAATAGAGCTCCTAGAAATCAACATGAAAATAAATAAGTAGGGGTGCCTGGGTGGATCAGTCAGTTAAGCATCTGACTTGATTTTGGTTCAGGCCATGATATCACAGTTTGTTGAGACAGAGCCCTCATGCCTGGCTCTGTGCTGACAGCAAGGAGCCTGCTTAGGATTCTCTCTCCCTCTCTCTCTCTCTCTCTCTGCCCCTCCCCCTGCTCACGAGCACTCACTCTCACCTTCTCTCTCTCAAAACAAACATTTTTTTAAAAAAGAAAATAAATAGCTCAACAGAAAAATGAACTAAAGAAATAGACAAGACACTTTCAGAGTAAGAAATGCAAATGGCTAATACATGTAACGAAAAAAAAATGATCAGCCTCCCTAGTTATCAGAGCAATTGATATGAAACCTATCATATTGGGAACATGTAAAGACCTGATAATATCAAGTGGGAGTAGGGTTTAAAGAATAGAGCTCTTTCATACACTGTGCTTTGTTTTAACATCTTTAGAAGATAATCTTATAAGTCTATCAACATTTCAAATATATATATATATGTATATATATACCTATATATACATATATATATAGGTATATATATACCCTTTGACTCAGATTCACTTTTAGAAATCTATCCTATGGAAATACACACACATTCAAGGATATCTGTACAAAGCTACTTGCTTCAATGTTATTGACAATAGTACACAGTTATAGGCATCCTTAATATCTACCAATAGAAAAGTGGTTATATACAGTACAGAATATCCATGCTATGGAATACTATGCATTCTACCAAAAGAATGAGGTAGAACTGTATGTAGTATAGATACTGTTGAGTGAAAACAGCAAGTTTCAGAAAATTGTATATAAATTCATACATATACCCAAAATGAGATCAAAGTATTTCCCTTAAAGAATAGTGAACTAGGGGCGCCTGGGTGGCTCAGTCAGTTAAGCATCCGACTTAAGCTCATAATCTTGTGGTTCATGAGTTTGAGCCCCAGTCGGGCTCTGTGCTGACAACTCAGAGTCTGGAGCCTGCTTCAGATTCTGTGTCTCCCTCTCTCTCTGTCCCTCCCCCGCTCATGCTCTGTCTCTCTCCCTCCCTCTAAAATAAATATTTTTAAAAAATAGTGAACGAAATGTATTTTATTTACTAACCAGTGCTAGGGCACCTGAGTGGCTCAGTCAGCTGAGCATCTGACTCTTGATTTTGGCTCAGGTCATGATCTCACAGTTTGTTAAGACGGAGTCTTACATCTCTCTCTGCACTGAGTGCATGGAGTCTGCTTGGGATTCTCTCTCCCTCTCTTTCTCTGCACCCCCCCCAACATAAATAAATAAACTTAAAAAAATAATCAGTGTTTACATGGTTAATATTCTTCCACTTATCTACTTTTGCATATTCACGCTGTTTCAGCAGTTGTAGTGTCCGTTGAAACATTAATTGAACATCCCTTTTGAATTTGCCTTCAAATGGCCTATTATGTTAAATTTGATGATTTTGATGGTGCCAAATCATCTCCTTTCACATTTGTTCAATCTGGAGAATAACTAGCAGCCCTACAATGACAAGAGGGTCATAAACACTATTTGTTATATTTTTATCTCCAAAAATTGCGAAGTGGTAAGTGATATGCTAAGCTGTATCCAGCTCAAAAGGTAAACTTCCCAAAGAACAGTAACCACCTAGGCCAAAACAAAATAGCTCACAGGGCCCTGAGGTGTCATAACCACTGAAGACTCTGGCTGCCCACAAGGGAGGGTTCTCATAATAAGCATCGCCCACAGGCTCTCCATCCCACACATCTGTGTGAGCTGGTCCCATTCTCCAATCTATTCTTCCTCACCTCAAACACATAGGAAAAGATAGAGGGGGTCATCCAGATATGCCACTAGGGCTTATACTTGAGGAATGAGAATGGAAGGAGAGTGGGTTGATAGAGACTTTAGTTCATGTATAAACTTTTATATCACTTAAATATTTTCAATAAATATCTACCAACTCCATTTAAAAAACATTTTCATGGACAGAACAACAGCACCCAGAAGAGTGATCTAACTAGCATTATGATAACCATGTTTCTGCCTAATGGGAGATCTCTTCTGCTTAAACTCAGAATGGAAGTTCCTCTTTTCACCAAACAAACCAAGTGCCAAGTCCCACCGTCAGCATCGTCACATCGTCAGAACATGGTACACATTAAAGAGGTGGAGGAGCAAAATGTCAACGTCACAAATAAAGAAAAGGAAGCTACTGGAGATTAACAGATATCAAGCCACAAGCAGTTAGCAAAAAGCATATTTAAAGATGCAATCTCTTGTAAATACCAATAATGGAGGATGCACTTAAAAAGAACTTTGAGCAAGTAAAAGCAAATCATTTCTGATAGTAATTTCTACCATCCTTCTCTACATTCACTCCTTGCTGCTTTTACATGGTATTCATCGCAATTTAAAATTGTTGTAATAATTTGTCCATTTGCTTTTGGTTTGTCTCTCTCCCGCATACGAATGAATATAGGTCCACAGGAGTTGGGCCCATATCTGTCAGTCACAGTCTCTGGCAAATAATAGATACTCAATTAATTTGTTGGATGAATGGATAGATGAATGAAAATAACAACAAAGATCTTTGTATATGGAAATAACAATCTCAGAACAATAAATTGTGAGACAAAAATAGAGTAGAAAACTCCTTAGAGATCAAAATACCTGCAGGACATAAGAAGAGAAACTTGGCAGATTATAGAGGTTTTCCACCAATTCCTTAGTAAAGAGGAAATTACAAATTAATACCTTAGCTTTACTGCCTTAATTAATACCTAAAACTCAACAAATTGTTGTATATATACATATGTCTAAGTTAAATGTAGTATAAACCACACAGATTTTTCAATTCATAATGTGAATTTGGTGTTTGGAAAGAGCATGGGTTTGGGGCTAGACCAATCTGGGTGTGAATTCCAGCCCCAACACTATGAAGGAGCATGTGTGGTCCTGATTTAAATAAACAGTGAGGAAATATTTATGAGAAAACTGGGGAGATTAGATCATCACTATTAGAAAGTGATGATGTTAGGGAGTTGCTCACTTGGACAGGTAGTGCTAACAGGACTGTGGTTACATTTTAAAAGGGCCCTTGTTTATGGAGCTATGCATTGTGGATGAAATAGTGTGATGGATGGGATTCACTTTAGAATAATTGGGGTGGAGCTGGCTAGGAGAATGGGTAAAACCAAATTAATGAATTGATGGCTGTTGAAGCTGGGTGTTGGCTGCACAGGACTTCATCATTCTATTCCCTCTGCTTACCTATAAATTTGAAAATTTTTCATAATCAGAAGTCAAAAAACAAACTGGTATTACCATAGGTTAGAATAATATACTAGTTACAGACATATAGATCAACAGAATAGGATAGAGATCCCAGAAATAAACCTACATTTATATGTCCAACTAATCCTATGGCAAAGGAGGCAAGAATATATAATGGGGAGAAAGACAGTCTTTTTAATAAATGGTGCTGGGAAAAATGGACAGCTACATGCAAAAGAATGAAAGTGAACTACTTTCTAACCCCACATACAAAAATAAACTCAAAATGGCCTAAAGACCTAAACCTGAGACCTGAAGCCATAAAAGTGTTAGAAGAGAACACAGGCAGTAATTTATCTGACATTAGCCATAGCAACATTTTTCTAGATACGTCTCCTAAAACAACATTAAAGTAAAAAGCTTCTGCACAGCAAAGGAAACCATCAACCAAACAAAAAGGCAACCTACTGACTGGCAGAAGATATTTGCAAATGATATATCTGACAAGAGGTTAATATCCAAAATACATAAATAATTCATACAACTCAACACCAAAAAAACAAACAATCCAATTAAAAAATGGGCTAAGGACCTGAATAGACATTTGTCCAAAGAAGATATACAGATGACCAACAGGCACATGATGATCACTAATCATCAGGGAAATGCAACTCAAAATGACAATGAGATATTACCTCATGCCTGTTAGGATAACTAAAATCAGGAAGACAAGAAATACCAATGTTAGCAAGGATGTGGAGAAAAAGGAATGCTCATCACTGTTGGTGGGAATATAAATTGGTACAGCCACTATGGAAAACATTATGGAGGTTTCTCAAAAAATTAAAAATAGAAATACCATGGGGGCGCTTGGGTGTCTCAGTCGGTTAAGCATCCAACTATTGATTTTGGTTCACATCATGATCTCACGGTTCATGAGATCAAGCCCTGCATTGGCCTCTCAGCTGACAGTATGTAGCCTGCTTGGGATATTCTCTCTCTCTCTCTCTCTCTCTCTCTCTGCCCCTTCCCTGCTCTCTCTCTCTCTCTCTCTCTCTCAATCAAAATAAATAAATAAACTTAAAAAATTAGAAATACCATGTGGCTCAGTCAGTTGAGCGACTGATTCTTGATTTCAGCTCAAACCATGATCTCATGGTTTGTGGGGTCAAGCCCCATGTCAGGCTCTGGAGTATTAGTGTGGAGCCTGCTTGAGATTCTCTCTCTCCTCTGTCTGCCCCTCCCCCTGTTTGCATGCTCTCTCTCTCTCAAAATAAATAAATAAACATTAAAAAAATACTATGTGATCCAATAATTCAACTACTGAGTATTAACCCAGGGAAACCAAAAACACTTGAAAAGATACATGCATCTTTACATTTATTACAGGATTATTTACAATAGCCAAGACATGAAAGACATCAATAGGCGAATGGATAAGGAAAATGTACACACGCGCGCACGCGCGTGCACGCAATGGAATATTACACAGCCATAAAAAAGGATGAGATTGTGCCATTTGAGACAAGATGGATGGACCCAGAAGGTATAACGCTAAGTGAAATAAGTCAGATTGAGAAAGACAAAGATCATGTGATTTCACTCATAAATGGAATCTAAAAATGAATACACAAACAAAAAGCAGAATCAGAACTATAAATACAGAGAACAAACTGATGGTTGCCAGAAGAGATAGTGGTACAGAGATGGGCAAAATGGGTGAAGGGCAGTGGGAGATACAGGCCTCCACCTATGGAATGAGTAAGTCACAGGAATAAAAAGCAGAGCATAAGGAATACAGTTAATGATACTGTAATAGTGATGTAATAAGATAGACGGTCGCTACACTTATGGTGAACATAATCTAATACACAAACTTGTCAAATCACTAAATTGCACACATGAAACTAATTTAATATTCTGTGTCAACTATATTTAAAAAAATAATAACACATTCTGGGTAAATTTCAAACCTCTGTGCTTCAGTTTCCTTATCTATATAATATTAGGATAGTAGTAATAACTATGTCATAGGCCGCTATGAGGTTTAAACAATGTAATACAGATATCAAACATAACGGTGGCTGGAACATACGGCTCAAAAATATAACCAATTGTTGTGGCACCTGGGTGGCTCAGTTGGTTGAGTTGGACTCTGGATTTCAGTTCAGGTCATGATCCCAGGGTTGTGGGATCGAGTCCCATGTTGGGCTCTGTGCTGAGTGTGGAGCCTGCTTATGATTCTCTCCCTTTCTCTCTCTCTCTCTCTCTCTCTCTCTCTCTCTCTCTCTCTGCCTCTTTCCCCCCTCCCCTTCTACCCCTCTCCCCCACTGGTTTGTGTGTGCTCACTCTCTTCTGAGATAGAAAAAATTTTTTTAAGATTAGCACTAATTGATACTAATACTATTAGTGAAGGAGAGAGCATAGATAAATCTGAACACATATGTACCAAATGCTAACAATCTAGGTGGAGGGATCATGGGTAATTTTAATATCCTTTCTTTTGTTTAATTATATTTTCTGACACTTTTAACAGTGAATATGGATTACTTGTATGATAAAAATTAAGCTAGAATGCTGCCTCAAATCCTTTTATGGATGAAATATAATTATCTGATGAAAGTTTAATGAACATGAAATTGAATTAGTCATTAATTGAAAGCTAGCAGGCATCAAGAGAAGAACAAGTCACAGAAAGGAGGTGGGCCAGGTCCAGGGGAGTAGACAGTCTGGAAGAGTCGGGGAGCCCCTCAGAGAGGAAAGAGGCCTCTGAAAGCTCTCAAGTGCAGCCTGCCCTGCACAGCCGGCCTTTCTGCTTCCTCTTTCTTTTGCTTCATTACAGAGGTTGAGTCCTTGCCTAGCCTTTTTATTCTCAATACATTTTCTCCTTAGAAGACAGTAGCCTCTCAAAATAGCCTCAGTTGTCACTCTCCCAAGGACAACCCCCACACCACATCTCCAGTCCCCACTGCTGCCCAAGCTGTCTCCCAGGGCAATTTCAACTTAGCATGCTTGTTTCCACCTTAGATCTCAATGTATGTAGAGTGGCATGAATCCTCTCCCATATCCATGATGATGCTAATGACTGCCTTTCCAGCTCCACAAGGCCTCCAGTCTCCAGAGTGAAACACTCCCTCTCCTTCTGCCCTCACAGTTGATTCCATTTGACAATATCAACATAGTAAGACGTTATGTACCAGTCACTGGGGTTAGAAAGACGAAAAAAGATATGTGAGCTCTGCTCTCAAGAATCAAGTGCTTCTGCCAGTATTCCTGCCTGGAGTGTCATTTGATCATTTTTTCCCTCAGTAAACTCCTATTCACCCTTCAATGCCGAGTCAGATGTTACTTCTTTTATGACACTTTTTCCAACTTCTTCCTCTGAGGCCTTAGTTTGGAACCTGTTGCCTTGTATTATGATTCATTTCTGTGGAAGAGGCTGCTAATTGTCCCCCAGTACTTAGTATCTCCTTTTGTCTCAAAGCAAGACTCTCTAAATCTTAGCATAAGAAATGACCTCCCAGAATAAAGATTACATTTCCCTGCCCCCCCTCCTTGCAGTTAGTTGTGGCAAACTGACCAAATTTCAGTCAATAGGATGTGAAATACAGTGAGGTAGACAACCTCCAGGGAGAAACTCTGAGGAGAAACTTCTTACCCACGTCTTCCATCCATCTGACTGGAGCAAAGATGTAGTGAAAGCCATACTGGTTCAGGCAGATGAGGTCAACAACTGAGGAGCAGAGCCACTGCTGGAAAACTAGAATGCCTACCTCCAGCCTATTAAATAAAAGAGAAACAAATGATTTTATTTAAGCCACTGTTATTCTATGTCTCTGCAACAGGGAGCTAAACCTATTTCTTAAATAATAGACCTGCCTGATCCACACCCCCTGCCAAGGTTGTATATAATTCCTGTAAGTATTGCATACATGTAACTGGAGTCTCCAAACAAGAGGGAGAAAAGCATGAAGCAGATAAGATATTTGAGACGTAATTGTTGAGATGTTTCCAAAATGGGTGAAAAACCTCAAGCTATAGGTTTAAGAAGGTATATCATCTCTAAATAAAGTAAATACAAAGAAGACCACACCTACATATATCATAATAAAACTTCTGAAAAACAAGACAAAGAGAATATCTCAAAAGCAGTCAGGAAAAAAAAAAGACACATTTATTTGCCCAATGCTTGGCACAGAGCAAGACCTTCAAAAATATTTGTTTAATAAATGAATTATGGCTTGGGTGGGTGTTTGATAGATTAAGATCATCTTGTTGCCCAACATGCTCTAGTGGAAACAGCACTGGAATGGGTATCAGGAGACCTGATTTCTAATTCCAGCTCTGCCTTAATTAGCAGGATGAAACTAGACAACCACTTCCCCTCCAGACCTCTGCTTCCTTGCTATAAAGTGAGGGAGCCAGATTTCTGTTCCTGAGAAAGGCGGAGTAACTTGTGACCAGCCCTCCCACTGAGAACATCTCAAAAAGCTAGATGAGATACAAAAGGCAAGGAAGGAAGGAAGGAAGGAAAAGAAAGAAAGGAAGAAAGAAACAAAGAAAGAAACAAAGAAAGAATGAGAGGAAGGAAGGAAGGAAGGAAGGAAGGAAGGAAGGAAGAAAGGAGGGAGGGAGGGAGGGAGGGAGGGAGGGAGGGAGAAAGTAAAAGGTGTTGGAGAGAGACCTTGGCAGGCAGGACTTGAGGAAACAGAATCTCAGAGAGAAGAAAACCAAGTGAAGTGATTGAGTTGAATGCTCTGCCAGCACTTTGTCCCATAACGTTCTTGCTGATTCATAGTTTAAGGCAAGTAGATACGAAGCCAAGCAGAAAGAGGAACCTAAGAGTTTAGTGAGCTAACCTTGGCTCTCAGCAGCTGCACAAGGTTGAGGAGACAAAAATTGGAGCATGTCTAAAACAGTTCCCTTGCCCTGGAAGCTATAAAAGTTCTAATTTGAAGTAAAATCTAATAAGTCATAGATGTGCGTTATAACCTGAGGTAACCACTAAGAGAAAGCATAATAACAAGCTAACAGAAGAGGAAATGGAATGATAAAAAAAAAAAAGTATTTGATTTATCCATAATCTATGGAGACAGAATGCACACTTGTCTTAACTAGGGAAGAGGGGAGGGGAAAATGGCAGTGACTGCTTAGGGGGCATGGGGTTTCCTCTGGAGGTGATGAGAATGTTTTGGAACTAGAGATAGAGGAATGGTGGTTGCACAACATTGTGAATGTACTAAGTTAACTTTAAAGTGGTTAATTTTATGTTACATTAATTTCACTTCAATAAAAATTTTAAAATACAAAAATGTTCAAAATAGTTGATTTAACTGACAGAAGGCAGGAAAAAAAAAGAAAAAGGACTACAGAACAGATGGGACAAAAGAAAATAAGAAAAGTAAGACGGTAAAATTAAACCCACTGAATCAATAATTATATGAAATTTAAATGGCCTAATAGGTCAATCAAAAGACAGAAATTATCAGAAACCCAACAATATATTGCTTTTAAAAGACACACCTTAAATATCAGGGTACAAGTAGGTCAAATGAAGGAAGGAAAAAAAGATATGCCATATAAGCCTAAACCTAAGGAAAACAGGGGAGCTGAACTAATACCAAAGTAAGCTTTGAGGCAAGAAGCATTACTAGAGATAAAGAGGAACAACTAATATGATAAAAATTCAGTCCACCAGGAGGCCATAGCAATTCTAAATTCAATTGCATTTCATAGCACGACTTCAAAAATATGAAGCAAAACTTGGCAGAATTTAAAAATATGTATGCACTCTAGAGTCATGATGGAAGGTTTAATATGCCTCTCAGTAACTGATAGAACAAACAGGAAAAATCACAAAAATATCCCAGATTTGAACACTATAATATGTAACTTGATCTAATTAGCTTACAATGAATGTTGCACCCAACAACAGTAAGACACACATTTCTCTAAGTTTACCAAAGTTTTACATGTACCAAAAGTGATCGTCCATGGGGCCATAAAGCAAGTCTTGACACAATCCAAAGAAGTGAAACCATACAGAGTATGTTCTCTGACCACAGTAGAATTAAGCTAAAATCAATAACAAAAAGATAACAAGAAAATCCCCAGCTGCTTGAAAATTAAGTGACATGCTTCTAAAATGAGGAGGCTAGAACAGATGCTCTCAGGGGTCCCTTCAAGGTCTAAGGGTCTCTAAGTCTGAGCACCTCATTTGCCAAGTTTCCGCTTCATACTGAGCAGGGCAGGCCATATGGCAATTTTCCTCATGTCTTTAGGGGCTAACGGGATTGTCAGCCTTTGTTCATTCTTTTGAAGAGACAGGGAGAGAAATTCCCTGGGCAGAGTGGGACAAGCTCCTACTTGCTCTTCTTCCTCCCTTTGTCTCCCAGGGTTCTGTAGGAAACATTCCAGCAACCAATAACCATTTTTCCCAATGTGGGCACTATGTCACATCACCAGAGAAACTTCCACAGACCTTCCAGATTCCTGTGAGGAGCCCAGTGACAGCAGCTGCCCCATTTCTGAGGCTGCTCACAGGAGGGACAGTGTATTTCGACTATGTATAGACTCCTAGGACAGAACCCAAAGGGACCAAGAGACCAACAGCTTAGGGACATCTTTATTTTCTGAACTCTCAGAGCCAGGCCACTTGTGCCCACCTTGTATGGGCTCCTGAAGGTGGCTGGAAGCAAGTCAAATAAAATCGGCATGCCCTGATTGGAGGAGTCAGTAGGGCTGGTGTAGAACAGCTCCCAAACTGACAAGAGCTCTATTCAGTCACCTGTCCAGCCTTGCCATGTGCTTATTTACTGGGAAAGATTGAACACTCCTTTATACTAGGGTAAACATGACTGATAAGATCTAACAGGAATCTATACTTCATTCATTCAACATACATCTATTAAGCTCCTACTACCTGCCAGGTACTCTGTTAGACACTAGAGCTACAAAAAGAAAAAGAAAAGAAAAAAAGAAACACAAGAAAAATCATATGAATTTGTAACTAAGAGAATTAAGCTTTAAAGTGTTAGAGAAAGTCTTTTCAAGGGTATACACTGGGACTATTCCAATAGTCTAGCATCTTTCTGAAATCAGAATCTGGGCTATGACCAATCCTGGAGTTTAGGGGAAGATCAGGTCTTACAGCTCCACAGTAAAAATCAAAGAGTGGCCTTCCCCCAGCACTGCTCCTAGCACTAGGGCCTCTGAATCCTAAATTACAAGACGCAGACATTTCTGGAGGCCCCTCAAAGAAGACATATGGATATGGGCCATGTGCACTTAGTAACAATAGGCCAAGTCACTAAGACCCACGGATTCATGTTATTGGCACTGTAACAGAGTCTCCTGGTGCCACGGGCTGTGCTGAGGCCTGATGATGGCTCACATGTCATTCTTAGGCAGCACTGTACTTACATTTTCACAGATGGACAAAATGAGCAATGTGTTCCTGTGGGAGAATGAGGAGGAGACTGGTGCTTGGAGTGATGGCTATAGGGACTGGCATGGGGAGAGGGCACAATGGAGTCCAGATGGCTAGGTAGGCAGCAAGGGGCTGCCTCCCATACCTCTGCCCCCCAGCTCCTGATCCACCTGTGGCTCTGCACTCAGAGACTGGAGTCTGCACAGATTATCATCAGGCTGACCTCCTTAGCTCTGGAGCCAGGCCACCCTCAGGACCACAAAGCTGATCTGCAGCCTGGATGCTCAGATGAGGTGACTGGCAGCCAAATGGGAGCCAGTTCCATGGTTCATTGCAGAATCAAAGTAGAAGAGGTCATTTGGCCAATCCCCCATGGCTGGGTGAGGAGACAGGGGCAGAGGTCTCCTGACTCCCCAGACCTGGAAAAAGTCCTTCCTCTACTCCTTTCCTGTCTGCCATCTAGCAGGTTCCCGTGGAGCTGTGAGAAATACATGCACGGACACACACATGCAAACTGAAGCAGGTAGGCCCACGCACGTGTACCTACACACACACAAATGCAGAGTTGAGCCCTGACCCATGGCTGGTGGTCTGGGCGCTGCCCACGTGATAGTGCTCACTTCCTGTTTGGCTTCCCTGAGGCCTGGATGGAGAGCACATGGATGGCCTTGAGGATCCAGGGTAGGACCACAAAAATCCCGTCCTGCAGGGTGGGGCAGAGAGTCCCCCAGAGACCAGCAGCCAATCCACACAGGCAGGAAGAAATGACCAGCTCCTTCTCAGTTCCCTCCAGTCCCTGTGTAGTCCCTCAATATTACTTCCCACCCTGACAAGATGCGCCAAACCTGGCTTCTTGGTGCCAAACCCCACTCCCTACATAAAGGGGAAATGACAACATTCTGAAATGGAAAAAAGATGGATGCCCTCCTCTAAGAAAAGAAATCCTTTTGGGACAGCCAAGGGGGAGGGAAATTAACATTTACTACATGCTCACCATGCATTTCAACTATGGTTTTGTCCATCGTTTCAGTTCTACAGAAAGGGAAACTGAGGCCTCAAATGCTAATTATGCAACTTGCCCAAAGTCATAGCACTACTGAGGGGTGGGGGTCTCTTTATGAGCAGAACACAAAGGCCTAGAGGCCAAGGTGGTGATGCAGCAAAGAAAGAGTATGTGGAAAGGGCAGAGCTGGGTAGAAAAGCAAGTCACTAGGCATTTGAGTTTATTTTTTAAATCTTGAATTCCTAAAAGAAAGGAATGTGCATATGGGATATGTGACATTTCTGATAAGTTATCAAAAAATAATAGATTTCCCTCCTTCCCCCAGGGAAACCATCCCCAATCTAAGTCTAAATACTGGAGCCCATGATGGAACTGGCATACAACCTTGGACAAGCCACTTAATCCTTTGGAAAGAGGCATACTGGAGACAACCCAGAAATGAGCCAGCAGAAGAAGGAAATTGGAGGCTGCTGCACGAATGACTAATTCTGGGAATGTGGATGCATGGATGCAGAAGAGCAGAGGGAAACCAGCAGATGCCTGGAAAGGGGGGTGAGGGCTGATGGCCACACCTGTCTACCTGGGAGGCCTGGGATCAGGGGAGGGTGCTCATTATAATCTCTATGTTGCTAAATCCTCATCTGATCCATTACTGCCCCTGGCAGGGCCTGGGGCCTAGTAGGTATTCAGTGATGAGTTAGGAAAAGAGCAAAAAGGAGATGGAATCCTGTGCTCAATTGGAGAAGGTAGGGTTCTAAGAGGTTCCTAAAAGGCTAATGTCTTTGGCACAAAGTACATGTTCAATATCTATTTACAGAATGAATTAATAAATCAGGATATCTAGTTTCTGACCCAACTCTGCTTCTCCATGAATCTAAACTAATCAATTTAGCTTCTCTGGGTCTCTACAGTAGAGACTGGACCAGACAACCTCCAGCTCAAGTGCTCTACAGCCCCACGGTGTACCTTCTCATGAAGGAGAGTGGGGTTGACACAATAGGACATGGAGTCTGGACACCAGCCCAGGGGCCAAGAATCTTCTCTAAAGCATTACAGGAAACAATGCAAAAAAATTATCTAATATTTCTCATTCCCCCCCCACACACACACACACACATGCACCCCACTCCTTCTCATCTCCGAGATCACCCTTACCAGCCTGGTAAAGGTTTCAGCATGGCGTGCCAACTCAGGAATGCCTAATCCCAAGCCCCCAACAATCCCTCAAAGACTCCCATCTATGCGGCCCTGTGTTACATCGAATATGAGATCCATTTCCCAGCTTTTCCTCAGGCATCCTATCCTTTATCCGTGCCCACCACTCATCAAGCCTTCCACAGTGCCAGAGGGGCATGGGCGCAGGCTCCAGCCTCATACTCCCTCCCCAACACTTATGGCTGGTTGACTTTGGGCAGCCATTTACCCATTCTGACTCAGTTCCTCATCTGTGAAATTGGGTAATAATGCCTACCCACAGGCTTTTTGCAAAAAGTAAATGAGAGAGTGAACATAAAGTGCCCTGCATGCTGCAATGGGGGTATTGCAGTAGGAGAGATTGGGCTCAACTCCCAAAACAACAAGGACAAATCAGGATTTACAGCCACTGACCAGAGTAAGGAGTCAGTGGATGGAAAACTACTAAGAGGAGACATCACAGGTAGGAGATTTTTGCTAAACCGACTTAACAGGATTCTTGCTGAAGGCAGGTCAGGGTGATCAGATACCAAGGGTGTGTGGAATGAAGAATTTGATCATACATCAAGGGTGATCACATATCACAGATGGGGGATTTCTTCAAACTGACTTAGCAGGATTTAGGATTCAAAAACTGGGCTTAGCAAGTACAGACACAGAAGCCCACAGTCAAGGCTTAACCAAAAACAGGGGTCAAAGAAGCCTAACTACCGTTTGGTCAAGGGGAGGATCTTGGTCACCTGCCGTGATGGTCCAGCTAACAGTTATCAAGTGAGACACTAAGACTTAGTGTTCTGAATCTTCAAAATAATCTTGGAAGGCAGGGACGAGAATCATCATCCCTGTTTCACTGATAAGGAAATGAAGGCACCAACAGGTTAAGTATCTTGCCCAAAGTCAGACTGCTAGTCAATGACAGAACTGGGATTGGAACCCAGAAAATCTGGCTCCAAAGCCCATAGCCAGCTGACACGACTTCTCATCTCATCCATTCTTTGATAGATTTCATGCTTAATTATTCTCTCTACCACCAGTCTGGGGCACAGAGACCCAAAGAGATAGGGCTCTCATACCATCCTGTTTTTTAATGGACCATCCCTTCACATCCTTAATAGGTACTTTGGGGCCTAGAAAGATAAGCCATTGCTTAATGATTGCTCCATAATGTGATTTGACCAACAAAAACATTGGTACACAAAAGAAGAAACCAGAGCAGATTTCTGCATTAGTTTCTATTTTTGTTGGGTTCTGCTTTTGTCTGATAATAAGGGGGATGAGACTGAGCCTGAGCACTCATCTGCAGCAAGAATTTTTTATTACCAGAGACTGGAAAACAAAATGAGTTTTAATTTCTTCCAATTTTATTTCAACTTTGCCAGTGGACATCTGTGCTCATGGACTTGGAAGCCATAATACACAGCTAACACTTTCCAATAATTTTCTTTTGATAATTTCTCTGACAGTGTTGAAAAAAAAAGGCCCAAACATGGATTAAACATCACATGACAATACTTTCCCAATTCTATGTGGCAAACTGATACTTTCCTTTTTCTACCAAGATAAGGGGAAGGGAGGGGGAATTATTTAATAGGAAAAACAGCAGGCTAGGCATGAGGGAACTTGGGTTCTCATTCTGGCTACCTGCTTTCTAGCTGTGTGACCTGGGGTAGGTGACTCACCTCTCTGAGTGTCTGTTTCCAAAATGGGAAATGAGATTTTTAGACTACGCTGACCCCAAAGACTCTCCCAGCTCTGAAATGTCCTGAGTGATACAATATGGTGCCAAGAGACCTTCACAGTGTCAGCATTGTGGTTTTGGGCCTAGTTTGAGTTTACCTGGCTGACTGGCTAACATAGAGGGGGTAATCCACAATTAGCTGTGCACATTTATGAGCATAAAAAAGGCAACATTCATGTCAGGGATCTCACATGACAGACAATATAAGTGAGGGCATCTGGCTGCGCAAGTAGATGATAGGGAGTGGTGTGGACAGTGGTGAACAGTGTCTCTGAAGGTAGCAGCTATGAAAATGCAGGCCTAGGGTGACCACAGTTTTATTTTTCAATAGAAGATGGAAGTCTAGATTTTTATGAGATTTCTCAATTTTTAAAACACTACTGGGACCCAGTTAGCAAATCCCAGGTTACATGTGCTAGATCTCCATGCCCTTCTCTTTGCTCCCAGAGTGCTCTGGACTTCCTCTTTCAAGCAGACCATCCATCCTATGTATTCATCTGTCTCCTTGCTGAGCTCAGACCATTTTGAGAGTCATGAGTTCTATGTCAGTCTTGAGTAATAGTAAATATTTACAGTCAATAGTAAATGGAATAAAGTGTTCTTATTATATACAACTGAAGCCTCACAAATTACCACAGATTGTATGGCTTAAACATTACAATCTTTTTTTTTTTCCTCTCAATTCTGGAGGCTGGAAGGTCCAAGATCAAGGTTCTATCAGGGTTTAGTTTTGGGGGAGGCCTCTCTTCATGGCTTTCAGACAGCCACCCTCTTGCTATGTCCTCACATGGCCCTTCCTCAGTGCATGAGCTAAGAGAGGAAGCGAGCTCTTCAGAGTCCCTTCTTATAGGGACATTAACCCTACTGGATCAGGGCCCTACCCTTATGACCACATTGAACCCTACTTCCTTAGAGTCCCCATCTCCAAATATACACTGAAGGTTAGGGCTTCCATGTATGAACTGGGGTGAAGGATACAAACATTCAGTCTGTAACACTCACCTAATTCCAATCCACAAGAATTTATTGAAGGGCTGGGGAGGGAAAAGACAAGAAACTGAGGCCAGAGGGCAATGGTGCCAGGAGATGCAGAGGCCCTCTGCCAAGCTTGTCTGTGCCTCTGCCCCTTCCTAGTGGCCAGCACTTCCTTGCACCAAGGCTGCTACTGAAAACAACCCTCACTCCTCACCTTGCTGATGCTCCTCACTCTTCTGCTCTTACCCACTTAGCTGAACGATGGGCTCTCCCAGGACCACGACCCTCGACTTTCTGACAGGCCAATGCACATGGAGAACTGGCTGGGCCACCGCCAGCATACACATGCATCATCTGCCTTCCTTACCACAAACCTGCCAGGGAGACAGCATTATCTTTACTTTTCTAATGAGAAAACTTGGGTCCAGGCAGGTGGAGTAATAGGCCAAGGTCTCATGGCTTGTAAATGGCAGGGCCCAGATCTAAACCCAGTCTGCTTGGCAACAATGCCCCTGCTCCACCCCTTGAGCCTGACTGCTTTCTTGCCACTCACCCTATCCACCAGGTGTCCTGTCCCCAACCTAGAACTTTCAGATGGTAAGAGTCAGCACCTGAACTCCAAACTTGGCTCCTCACCTTCTCCAGATTCTGCCCCTTCCAAAGGAAGACACCTCATGCCCCAGCTGATCATCATTTCCCCTCAGAGCCAGCTGCACGTAGGTAGTGATCCATGGCATGGTGACTAGCTTCTGGGGTCCCAGCAAGACCGCCTCCCACAGAAGTGGTTTCTTAACACCCTGCTTTCTGATGCTGCAACTTCCATTTTTTTAGCTTCCTAAGTCAATCCCTGATAATGAAGCTTGGCTAATCATCAGAATCATTCAGGAAGTCTTTTTTTTTAATTTGTTGAAAAAGCTCATTGGTTTCCCTCCTGTTTATAAAAGTAACAAATATTTATTATCAAATTTTGAATAATATATAAAGATATAAGGAAGAGACTAAAACTCACCTGAAATGCCACCCTGCGATAACCATCACAGATACATCTATGACCATAAATTCATGCATTTTGTTAGGAATGCATGTTATAGATACATGTAACTTTTATGTGGTCTTATCACCCATGCTGTTTTTTTATTGCTACCTCTTTAAATGTAGTACCCGGGGCAGGGGGTGGCAGGGGGATTACCGTTTTATTCTACCTCTGACCCCTTTTGCCCACAGTCCTTGGTCCAAGTCACCAATGTTAACAACCTTTCTCTATGTTCATCAATCATAAGTAGATATGCAGACAGGCATAGGATGATGATGATGATGATGATGATGATGACAATAATGAGAAGTTTAAAAGGGAGATGTGGATTATCCTTGATTTAGCCTTTTATTTTTATTTTTAATATATTTTTAAATGTTATTTATTTTTGAGAGAGAAAGAGAGAGCAGGCAAGTACGCATAAGTTAGGGGAGGGGCAGAGAGAGAGGGGGGGAGAAAGAGAATCCCAAGCAGGTTCCTTGCTGACAACAGTGAGCCTAATACAGAGCTCAAATTCATGAACCATGAGATCATGACCTGATCTGAAGTGGGACACTTAACCAATTGAGCCACCCAGGTGCCCCTGATTTATCCTTTTATAAAAAGGAATCATATACATTTCTCTGAGTCTTGATTCTCATTTAATAATACCTCATAGGAATACCTCTTAGTCATCTTTTCTAAAACTACAAAACACTCCATTATGTTGATAATTATAATCCATTAAACCAGTCCCCCATTGATGGGAACTTTATGTCTTATTTTTGTCACTATGAATACCAATGCAGTAAACATCCCAAGACATATCTATCCATACTCTCTTCTATTCTATGAAAGAGAGACTCTGGAATGGCACTGTTAGGTTGAAATGATGTGTGTTTTTTATTTTCTTCACTCATTCCAAAATGTTGTAGCAATCTGCATTTCTACCAAGAGTGTGGAACTATATTCTCTACTGCTTCCCACTGGTAGTGTTATCAGGCTTTAACTTCTCATAATCCAGTAGGTAGAAACTGATATCCCATTGTTATCTGTTTGTGCATTTCCCTGCCTACCAGAGAGCTTGAACATCTTTTACTGTTCACTGGTCATTTGGGTTTGCACTTCTATGAACAGTCTGTCCTTATCCTCTGCCTATTTTTCATTGGATTGTTTGCCTTTTTGTTATCAATTTATAAGATATGAATCCACTGGGATAGAAGCTAACAGTTTGCCTAACCTCTTTCTCCATCCTCCCAGTAGCAGCCAGACTACATGCACCAGCCTCCCTCCTGCTTAGACATATCTACAGACTGAAGTGTAGCTGGTCAAGTGTGGGGAGAAGCACTGTGTTCTACTCCCACAAAACTGCCCCCTGGTGAGCCTCCCTGTCTTTCCCCCAACAGCTTTTGAAGCCATGTGTTAAAGACAGAGGCACACAAAATGGAGGGAGCCCGGGTTCCTGAATCTCTGCCTAGAAAAGAGATGCTGGCCAAACAAGACCACCCATTGTGGACCACTTATGAGTGAGAACCTCATAGCTACTGTGTTAAGCCATAAAGAATGACGGGTTTATATGTACAGCAGTTAGTGGTGCCCTAACTAATACACCCACCACCTGCCATGTGTGTTATAACTCTTTTCCCCAAACTATCATTTGTGTATCCACTTTGCTTGTAGTAAAATGTAAATTTTAAGATGCCTATATTTTCTTGTACTGTTGCATTTTATAGCTTCTATATTTTCTGTCTAAAATGGTCTCTTGGAAGCTTTTCAGAAGTACTGATTCTAAAATCCATCCTAGAAATTTCTGCTATAAGCAAAGTGGAGTGGAGCCAGGAAATCTAGATATTTTTAAAGCTCCCTGGAGGATTCTGCTCCTTTCCCAGGATTGAGAGTGTTGCTTAGGCCAGTAAGGTGGCAGCCCCTTCCACAGTGGAAGTAACTCTGGGGGTAACGACCAGCCCTATCACCCACTGATGCCTCTGAGAATCAGCTTACCTGTCATCTAAAAGTAGATTCCTAGAAGCATTTGGAGAGAGCCTAACCTGAAGCTAGGTATTAGCCCATCATTGTGGGGAGGTCCTAAGTTCAAATCCTGACTCTTCCATTTGTTAGTATGTGCCCTTGGGCAAGAAACTTAACTTCTCTGGGCCTCCTTTCTCCTTCCCTACAAAATGAGGGTTCCTACGTTGTGACTTTAACTTTAAGGGTCAAGGCAAAGATACATATAAAATACTTAATCCTAAAATTGGTACATGGGAGAAGCCCCCCAAAATTGTTACTGTTAACTCTATATTAGAGAGACACTAAATACCTTGCCTATATATACACATTATAATACACACACACACACATACACACACACACACACACACACACAGAACGGTTTAGCTTTACAAGCATAGAACGATTCCAGAAATTCTCTGAATCTCTCAAAGTTTGCTTAATTCTATGTGTGTTGTATTGGAATATTTGTGCATGTGTGTGTGAGTTTGTGAGGTGTGGTATGTTTATGTATTTGTGTGTGTGTGTTAACGCATGTGTGTGAAAAGCATTACATTTAAGTGTAAGGACTACAAACTCTTCAAAAAAATGTAGATGCTGTGACAACAATGCATGAATAACTGTTTAGGGTGGTTTCTGACTAAATCAACAGAAACTGATGATATATAGATATATATAACTCAAATCTATTGGGGGGTGACCCTGTGCCAGACCATGTGGTAATAAGGGTGTTATTTGCTCTCTATTCACCCATGAATAAGCCCATGAAATTGTATGTTACTATTCCCACTTACAAGATGAGGAAACTGGAGCTTATAGAGGCTTAAGCAGTCACACGGCTATGAAAGGGTAGAGTCAGAGTGTGCCCCCAAATGCAAGGTTTCTTTTGGGGATGATGAAATTTTTCTAAAATTAGATCGTGGTGATGCGTGCACAACTCTGAATATATTGCTGTTATACACTTCAAAATGGTGAATTTTATGATATGTAAATTATATCTCAGTAGAGCTATTAAAAAAAAAAGTGCACCCAGGTCTGCCTGACTCCAAAACTAGATTTGTGTAAAATGTTTTCTGGTTTAAAAAAACCTGTTTTTAATGTGCATCACTTTGTTGATGTCCAAACTGCCCCTTCTTCTCCCAACACCACAAAGTAGCTGTTGAAACCCACAGGCCTGCGGGAGGGAAAGGATAAATAAACAAAGCCAAAACTCTTGTGTGGCCTCTCAGGCCAGACGATCAGCAAAACCACAGAGAGGCCAGGGGTGGGTGTCGAAGTCAGGAATCAGAGTGGGGTGTGTGGGAGAGCGGGCAGCCAGGGCAGATGGTGCCCTTCCACACTCACCAAAATGTCACAAATCCTCTATAGTCCATTTACAATGTGGGCTGGCTAGGCTTAGCTTAAAACTCAAATCTGGGGAGGTGGGGCCTGGGTGGCTCAGTCAGTTAAGTGTCCAACTTCAGCTCAGGTCATGATCTCACAGTTTGTGGGTTTGAGCCCCACATTGGGCTCTGTGCGGACAGCTCAGAGCGTGGAGCCTGCTTCAGATTCTGTGTCTCCCTCTCTCTCCCTGACCCTCCCCCGATTGTGTTCTCTCTTTCAAAAATAAATAAACATTAAAAAATTTTTTTTAATTTAAAAAAACAACCTCAAATTGGATCTTGTGGATCCCACCAAAAACCCTCCACAGCTCCACAGCTTTGCATTTAGAGTTAAACATGAAGCCTTTATCACAAAACCCAAATCCCTTAAGACCCAAGGCCACATGACCCCCTGCTCTCTAGCCACTCCAAGACTGCACAGTCAGTCCCCCAACTGCAAGTGGGTACTCAAGTCCTCATGCTTCTGCCCCCTTACACTGTTCCTCATCTTGCTCCTGTGAAGGATCCTACTCAGCTTCAGATTCCATTTTAACATTTTCTGTGTTGTCCTCCTCTGCCCTCTCTCTCGCCCAGGGCCCCCACCTCCTAGCTCTCCACTTACACTTCCTTCAGGTCCTTATTTTTGCATTTTTCACATGACATTGTCACCATTTGTGTCTTGCCATCTTCCCCCTCTCTCTGCAGCCCTATCACTACAGATCCACAAAGCCAGCTGCCCACTTCACCTCTCCACTTAGAAGAGGCACAGGGACTGTTTTGGGCTGAATTGTGTCCTCCAAAAAGACATGTTGAAGTGCTGACCAACCCCAGGTCTCTGTGAGTATGATCTTACCTAGAATAGGGCCTCTACAGATGTAATTAGTTAAGATGAGGTCATACTTGGAAAGGGAGAAGATATTTGCAAATGACATATCAGATAAAGGGTTAGTATCCAAAATCTATAAAGAACTTATCAAACTCAACACCCAAAAAACAAATAATCCAGTGAAGAAATGGGCAAAAGACATATTTGAATAGACACTTCTCCAAAGAAGCCATCCAGATGGCTAACCAACACATGAAAAAATGGTGAGCATCACTCATCTTCAGGGAAATACAAATCAAAACCACAATGAGATACCACCTCACACCTGTCAGAATGGCTAACATTAACAACTCAGGCAACAACAGATGTTGGTGAGGATGTGGAGAAAAAGGATCTCTTTTGCATTGTCGGTGGGAATGCAAGCTGGTGCAGCCACTCTGGAAAACAGCATGGAGGTTCCTCTAAAAATTAAAAATAGAATTACCCTATGACCCAGCAATTGCACTACTAGGCATTTACCCAAGGGATACAGGTGTGCTGTTTCGAAGGGACACATGCACCCCCATGTTTATAGCAGCACTATCAACAATAGCCAAAGTATGGAAAGATCCCAAATGTCCATTGATGAATGAATGGATAAAGAAGATGTGGTATATATATACAATGGAGTATTACTCAGCAATCAAAAAGAATGAAATCTTGCCATTTGCAACTACATGGGTGGAACCGGAGGGTATTATGCTAAGTGAAATTAGTCAGTCAGAGAAAGACAAACATCATATGACTTCACTCACATGAGGACTTTAAGAGACAGAACAGATGAACATAAGGTAAGGGAAGTAAAAATAATACAGAAACAAGGAGGGGGACAAAACATAAGAAACTTTTAAATAGGGAGAACAAACAGAAAGTTACTGGAGGAATTGTGGGAGGGATGAAGGGCTAAATGGGTAAGGGGCTTTAAGGAACCTACTCCTGAAATCATTGTTGCACTGTATGCTAACTAACTTGGATGTAAATTGAAAAATAAATAAATTATTTTAAAAAAAGATGAGGTCATACTGACTCAAGTGGACCTGCCTTCAATTTGACTGGTGCTCTTGCAAAATGAGAAGACACAGGGACAAGAGATACACAACGAGAATAGCATGTGATGATGGAGGCAGAGACTGGAATGATGCAGCTATAGCCAGGGAACCCCAGAGACTACCAGCAACCACCAGAAGCTGGAAGCCGCAAAGAAGGATCCTTCTCTAGAGCTTTCACAGAGAGCGTGGCCCTGCTGATATCTTTATTTCAAACTTCTATCCTCCAGAATCATGAAAGAATAAATTTCCATTGCTTTAAGCCCCTCCAGTTTGTGGTAGTTTGTTACAGCAGCCCTAGTAAACTCATAGAAACACCATATACCTACATCAAGGTGAAGGCTAGCAGAATATGCCACCTCAAAATAATGCCACTTTGACATAAGGATTATTTTTTTTTTCGTTTTTTATTTATTTTTGGGACAGAGAGAGACAGAGCATGAACGGGGGAGGGGCAGAGAGAGAGGGAGACACAGAATCGGAAACAGGCTCCAGGCTCCGAGCCATCAGCCCAGAGCCTGACGCGGGGCTCGAACTCACGGACCGCGAGATCGTGACCTGGCTGAAGTCGGACGCTTAACCGACTGCGCCACCCAGGCGCCCCGACATAAGGATTATTTTGAGCTGAAAGCAATTAAGAAGCAGATACAAGCTTTCCTCTATTTGTCTAAATTCGGGACATAAATTTGTAAAGGTGTTCCCGCTCCCCTCTCCACCAGGATGGACAGAAGTTCATCACTAGAGAAAACTCAAGGCCCTCATCCACTCAGAGATGGCACCAAGGAACCTACATTACAAACTATTAACTGTCCCTTCTCTTCTACTAGTTACACCATATATTTGCCCTCCTACAACTTGTTGCCCTAGAAACTCAAAGTCCTTATCCATTGTCATGTCACTTCTCTAAAAATATATTGGTTTTTCGTTTCTTTGTTTGTTTTTAAGATGTTGTATAAGCCCAAGTTCTAGCCACTCCTTTGAGTTACTCATCTCTGGGTACTCCCATGTGTATGTGTAATGCAATGTCAATAAACTTCTGTTTATTTTTCTCTTGTTAATCTGTCTTTTGTCAGTGAAATTTACAGAGTCCTAGCCAGTGACCCTAAGATGGGTAGAGGGAGAAAGATTCTCTCCTCTACAAGGGCCAAATATGATTTCATAACTGTGTTTCCAAACTGGCCTCTTTGATCACTTTTAGCACACCTAAACCTGTTACATTAGCCAGAAATCCACAAGCAGTATAGCCAACTTCCTCGCCCTCATATCCCCATTTCCAATTCATCAGAGTCTTGTTGATTTTATATGCTAAATATCTCTGGAAACTGCTCCCTTCTCTCCAGCTCCACTGTACCAACCTTGTTAATCACCTCTCACTGGACTACTGGCCTCCCCACACCCATTCTTGTGCCCCCCATATTTTTCCACACCACAGCCACAAAGTCATTGAAAAAGAATTCTGATCATGGGTCCCCATGCCTGCTTAAAACACTTCCTGATTTCCCACTGCTCCCTAGGAGGAAGACAAAACTTTCTCCTCCAGCACAGTGGGTGCCGCCTTCTGTCTCCCTCTGAGATCAGCTGCTTTTTGATCTTTGGGGGGTTCTTTTAATATACCACACTCCCCCACCCACAGACCTTTTACTTCTACCTCTCTAGTTCCTAACTCCCAGCAACATTTCTTATATCCCTTTTTAATCCCCTCTCTTCCTCCAAACATTCTCCAGAACCTCTTATTTGCCATATGTCCATTTGCCCCCACATGTCTTTCTTTTCCTCCTCTCTCCCTGCACTTGATTAAAAAAAAATCAACTTCAGTTTTCTGGCTAAGCTCTTCCCATTCCCCTTCAGCCTCTTTGCTACAGCATGAAAGTCCTGGAACCCTTCTGACAAATGGAAACTTTCTAATCATGGGAAGTCGGGAGAAAAGGGGTAGGAAGGGGCATAGGGATAAAAAGTTACTGCATAAAGACAGCATCCACCTAGTCAATAGGAGAGGAGGGAGTATTCAAGTCTAAGTATCTTTTGGGAGATAGGGTAAATAGGAAAAAGTGGAGTTGTAGGAAAATGTCTACAGTTATTGATCTTACTCTAAAATGCTGACTATTCCAAAAGGTCCTAGCTATTATGATCCACACAGAGAAAACATGACATAGATACACACAAAACCATTATAAGATAGGTAGGATACCACACAGTGTTTTGATGTTTGGGAACAAGTGGCTAGATGGACAAATTCAAGCATAGGGGATAGTGGTGAGCTGATTGATTATGTGTCATCAGAGCCAGGCATGAAAGGTGGTGAGTGATAAACAACACTGACAAAGAAAGCTAAATTTTTGTGATTTTTCTGAAAGTTAATGAGTTATGAGTCAACCATTTCCAAGTAAACAGTCCAAGCTGCATATCTAGGTCTTTGGGCAATAGTTAAAAATAAAGGAATACATTTGTATTTTCATTCACTTTTACTTTATTTTAGACAGAACTCCAGACTTGCAGAAAATTTACAAGAACAGCTAGTTATTTTGTAAAATGTCCTCAATTTGGGTTTGTCTGATACTTTGTCATCATTGGGTTCAGATTATGCCCTTTTGGTAGGAATGCCACATAAGTGGTGCTGAGCCCTTCTCATGCCCCATATCGGGAAGCAGTGTATTTTCATTTGAAAATAAAATATAACATAATATGGAGAGATTGTTCTGAAAATGATTGTGCAGTGATTATGTTTACTATAACAATGAGAACAAACAGCTTCTAGCAGAACCACAGTAGGAACAATCACAAACAATGAAGTTGTTTTCCAAGATGACACCAAGGCCTGGAGTTGTTTTCTTTATGACTACAGAAATTTTTCTGTCTGTCTAGTCCTGAGTCAATATAAGCCCATTTGGCCTTTAAAGCTTTTTTAATCATTAAATTTAAAAAACAACTCTTTATTTGAGATGAGCAATGGGTGATATACGTAGGGGATGAATTACTGGATTCTACTCTTAAAATCATTTATTGCATTACATGCTAACTAACCTGGATGTAAAATAAAAAATTTTTAAAAATTTAAAAATAAAAAAATAAAATAATTAAAATATAAACAGATCTTTAGGATATATCCATAAAATAGAATGCTCTACAGTCATTAAAATGGTGAGAAGGTGGGAATTGTATGAACAGACATGAAAATATGTCCAGGGTAGTTTTTTTTAAGTAGGCTCTACGCCCAACATGGGGCTCAAATTAACAACCCTGAGATCAAGAGTTGCATGCTTCACCAATGGAGCCAGCCAGGCACCCCCAGAATAGGTTTTTTAAAAAGGGTACAAAGAAGTGGTGAAGGAAACCATCAACAAAACCAAAAGATAGCTACTGAATGAGAGAAGATATTTGCAAATGACATATCCAATAAAGGGTTTGTATCCAAAATATATAAATAACTTACAAAACTCAACACCCCCTCCCCCCAAAAAAATCCAAACTCTTTATTGGATATGTCATTTGCAAATATCTTCTCTCACTCAGTAGGCTGTCTATGGGCAAATGGGCTAATATTGGCCTAATGGGCAAAAGACATGAATAGACATATTTCCAAAGAAGATATACAGATAGCAAACAAACTCATGAAAACATACTCAACATCACTCATCATCAGGGAAATACATATCAAAACTACAATGAGATATCTCTTTACACCTGGCAGAATGGCTAAAATCAACAACCCAAGAAACAGCAGGTGTTGGTGAGGATGTAGAGAAAGAGGAACCCTTTTGCACCGTTGTTGGGAATGTGAACTGATGCAGCCAGTGTGGAAAATAGTATGGAGTTTCCTCAAAAAGTAAGAAAAAAAAATAGAACTACCCTACAACCCAGCAATCACACTATTGGATATTTACCCAAAGAAGAATACAAAAATACTAATGCAAGGGATACATGCATCTGGATGTTTATAGCAGCATTATCTACAATAGCCAAATGACTGATGGATGGATAAAGAAGATGTGATATATATATATATATATATATATATATACACACATATGTGTGTGTATGTATATATATATACACACACACACATATGTGTGTATGTATATATATATATATATGTATATATGTGTGTATGTATATATATATATATATGTATATATGTGTGTATATATATGTGGAATATTACTCAGTCATAAAAAAGAATAAAATCGTGCCATTTACAACAACATAGATGGAGGTAGAAAGTATAATGTTAAGCGAAAGAAGTCAGAGAAAGATAAATCCCATATGATTTCACTCATATGTGGAATTTAAGAAACAAAACAAACAAGCAAAGGAAAAAAAAGAGAAACATTAGGTTAAACAAAGTTCAACAGTTTTCTTAATACAGAACTCATCGAAGTCCTTCATATTCAAATGGACACTTTGAATCTCCAAGAAAGAAGTTATAAGTACATTACTTTTGGCCCCAAAATTCTTTTTTTTTTTTTATTCAAAGAACATCTATGCTCAGGAATGATCCATGTGAAGGAGCCATAAGATAGAAGAAATGTAGGTTCCTGAGTCACTGCTTGGAGCTTCCCAAGAGAGCAGCCCTACCAGAACAAGTGATAGGCTATTGGGTGGGTGGGAAAGACACTTTTATTACATTCAGCCACTTAACCGCAGGATTGTTTGTAATAGCAGTTAGATTATGCTGCCTAATGCCAAATGCATGCAGGTTTTTAAGTTATCTGCCAAAGAACAGATTATCTTTTTCAGTCTGGAGAGCTTTTGTCACAAACAGTCACAAACAATAAGCCACAAGGATTGCAGCCTTATTAAGTACAGGGCATTGTGATAAGCACTTTGCAAACATTATCTTATTTAATCCTCTTGACCACCTACTAAGGTAAATACTATCACTGCATCATTTCACAGATGAAGAAACTAAAGCTCACAGAGGTTAATAACTTGGAAATAGAAGTCCAGAATATGAATTCAGGGCAACTGGCTTCTGTATCCTTGCTCTTAATCACACTGAGGTCCTGCCAGGTAAGCCCGGGTTATGAGGTCAGAAAACCTGGGTTTCAGGTGCCATGTGTTAATTACCTAGACCAACAGAACATAAAAATGACTGACAGACTTTCAGTCTTTTTATTCAGGTGAGTGCTTCTCAACCAGAGGTGATTTTGACTATATCTGGAGACATTTTTGATTGTCACAGCTGGGGAAGTGCTACTGGAATAGTACCTCTGTAGCCAAGGATCTGCTAAAACATTGTACAGTGCAAAGGACAGCCCCACATACACAACAAAGAAGTATCTGGTCCAAAATATCATAGTGCCAAGATTAAGAACTCTGACCTACACATCTTGTATATTTTCCTGACAGCCCAATGTGTCCAGAATAAATATACACTCTTGGTTGGAATAAAAAGCACGCTTGAAAAGTCTGCTTTCTGTCTTAATACCTAAAAAAGTAGTGAAAGCAGTAACCAACAAGTGGCTTTTGGTGCTCAGAGATGTTGAGCCTTGGCCATCGTGGGAGGGAGTCCAGCCCAAAGAAGACTGGCCACGGATAAAGAATGTGGTTTGGCAAAATCTCAGGAACAATATATGGTGGCAGAATAGAAATTCTCTTGAAAGAATGCCAAACCTTTTTGGTTTCCTAGTAACATGATTTTCCTGAGATTTCTCTTATATTTGAATTTGCAATATCCCTATACCTATTTTAAATCAAGGCAACAAAAGAAATTAAAAAAAAAAAGATGACATAACAGAATCAGAACTTCCTGGAGAAGGAGGGAACCCTAAAAGACACCTGGTCCATTCCCTGCCCACCCCTCTGATGTATGGTTCTGCTGTTTCAACATCATATGATTTCAGGGTGGGGATGTCACCATCACAAGGATCCTGTTCCATTTCCAGAATATTCTGTAGAAAGTTCTCCTTCCCAAGGGCAGAAACTATCTTCTCTGAACTCTAATTCAGTCCAATGTCAGAAGTTGGTGAGGGAGGTAAAATAGGCACAAAGAAAAAGGGATGGAAAGTGTCCTTTGGTGAAAGCTTACTGGTCCCAGGCAGTGTACTTGGCACTGTATGTGTATTATTTTTATTCCTCCAACAATCCTTCTAATCCTTCCACTCCTCAGTTCTCATCAGACTCAGGTTAGTGATCATGCACAGCCTCCTGCCAATGCCTATTGTCTCTTCTCTCAATGAAACATCTATTTTCACATAGAAACATCCCTTTGACATCCTGTTAATGAATTAATTAATTAATTAATTAATTCAGCACATATTTACTGAGCGCCTATGATATTCCAGGCTTGTGCCAGATATTGGCGATACAACTGTTGGTAGGTTGGCATCTAAGGACAGCAGGACCACCCATACTGTTGGCAAGAGAAGCCCTCAGTTTGGGGGCCATTATTGTTTGCACCAAAAAATCTGCAGGCTAAAACCCTACTCGCTGGCCTACCACATCAAGGATTCATCTCAGAGAAAGTGATGTCTAACTGGAAGGTAAAGGTCAGATACAGAGGGCTTCACCAGGTGCTGGAGACAGGGAATCATTCCAGGCAGAGGGAGTGGCCTGCGTGAATACCAGGAATGCACCCAAGGCACTGAAAACAGGTCCATGTGGCTAGAATGAAGAGTAAGGATCTGGGAGAAGCAAGAGTGATGCAGAGCATGGGCCCAGACTGTGGTGAGCCCTTCAGGTCATGTGAAGGATCTAGGTCTTTAGCCAAAGGACACCAGGACCAACGAAGCTGAGAGCAACAGAACTGATTCAACTTTAAGAAAGCCAGTCTTGAAAGCTGTGTGGAAAATGGGTCAAAAGTTGCAGAGGGACCAGGAACTCTAGCTGGGAGGCCCTGTAGTTGTCCTGTGTCCTGTGGTGGGGTAGGGAAGGGTTGTTGATAGTGGGGATTGAGAGGTGTAACTATGGTGGTGGAGAGGTTGGAAGAGCTTAGCCATTGCCCATAATCTCCATCAATTCATCTACAAAGTCACCCTAACTAAACAGATCCTCAAATTTAAAGCAGGATGTTGGCTATGCACCTGTAGCTAAAAAAAGGCCCCACATTCTGCCTCTCTTCCACCAGAAGCCTCCCTATAGTGAATTTTACCCTTGTCTACCCTAAGGGTAGACAAGAATTGGTATTTGGACATGGGACACAGAGAGGGAGAGGAAGTAAGGATGTCCCCAATCCCTGGCTTAAGCAGCAAGAAGATGATGGAGTCTTTCAGAAGCCTGGAGAAAGAGCATGTTTAGTGGGGAGGAGCCATATAGAACAGAGCAGGGGGCACCTGTGGGTAGTCCAAGTGCAAGGAGAAGGATTGGGAGCCCCAGGAGAATCAGGGTGCAAAAGAAGACAGAGGACAAAAGGATGAGCCTGACAGCAGAGTGAACAGCCCTTTGATCTCCATGAAATATTCAGGAATGTCTGTAAAACTCTCAAAATGCTTGCCACGATGGTTGTTCCATGGAAACAAGTGTGGCTGAGCTCTGCATCTGGGTGGATGTGAGAGAAAACAGGATGCAGGAAACAGAAGCTAAGGGGACCCCAAGACTGCCATACCCAGGGCTTCATCAGGCCATGGAAACATGTAGGATAGCACGGAGGAGGGATGTCTAGGGAATTCTATCTAAAATTCAAGGAAAGTGGGAATCCCTAACCCACATCTGAATTATATACATCTGGGCCTTTGGTACAAGACTTAATTTGCAGAAAGAGCTCCATTGCAGTACCAGTACCCCTCAAAAAAAGTTTGAAAACAACAGCATCAAAAGGGAATATTGCTCAGCCATAAAAAATAATGAAATCTTGATATTTGCAATGACACGGACGAACCCAGAGAGTATTATAGCAAGTGAAATAAGTCAGTGAGAGAAAGAAAAATACCATATGATATCACTCATATGTGGAAGGTAAGAAACAAAACAAATGAACAAAGAGAAAAAAGAGAGAGAGGCAAACTAAGAAACAGACTCTTAACTATAGAGAACAAACTGATGGTTACCAGAAGGGAGGTCGGTGGGGGGATGGGTGAACTTAGTGATGGGGATTAAGGAGTGCACTTGTGATGAGCACTAGGTGTCATATGGAATTGTTGAATCACCATATTGTACACCTGAAACTAATATAGCACTGTATGTTAACTAACTGGCATTTAAATAAAAACTAAAAAAAGCAGGGGGGGGGCGCAGAGATAAACCTCCAATGATGGAATGGTATGTTACTGTGTTATTAGAGCCACACTTGGTAGCAGAGGGGGAGTTTTGGCACCTTCCAAATCACACTCCCTGAGAGCAGCTGACTCCTTTGTGCCCCAGGGTACCCCCTGAAGAAGTGATCTGGGGAGGCCTGGGGAGGGCTGACCCTCTCTCTGCTGGTCAGGGGTCTTACCAGCAATCCCTGAAGAAGTGGTGAGACCCAAATGAAATAGCAACAGAAAACAACTTTGTTCATTGAGATGCCTCTCAATGAACCTAGGGAAATTGTGTACAATTCTGTGTTTTTGCCATTATTCCTGGAAATGAGGGGCCAACTTTCCTTATGAGTTTTACATCTGGGGGCTGAATGAAAACAGACTTAAACAGTTGCACAGAAGCTTCATAATCTCCTGGAAATCTCTTGGAACACTGAGGTAAATGTGGAAATTAAAGAAAAAAAAGACTTTTCTGAAAAATAATTTGCAGTTTGAATGTTATCTGAAAACATTTTTTACATCATGTACATTTTCATTTCAGGCTCATCTTGTTGAAATAGCATTGTCTTTGTTCAATTTTTGTTTTGTTTTGTTTTGAAGCACATAGCTACGCAAGAAGAGGCCTATGTTCCGCCTACTAATAGAGTTTTTTGGGTACTTGTGCTGCATGTACCCACCTCCCCACCCCCCAATATAGTTAATTGACTCCTTAAGACTAAAAGGGTCCTGTTTCTCACTGTATCTTCAGCATGCCCGAGATCACACCTCACAAATAATAGGTGCTCAGTAAGAACCTGAAAATCTGAAGGAAATTGTGTGGGAAGCAGCAGCATGGCCTTTTCCTCAGGAGGGAAAAAAAAGTCATAGGGCAGCCATCTCAAAAGGCACTTGGTCTTCTGTTCTGAGTGTTCCAAGATAGCAGCGGCCAGGCCATAATTAGTTTTGTATCCCCAGTCCTCCATACCCAGAAAGTACTTAGCAAATGTTTGATGGAAAAGAGCAGGCATGAGGGCCAGGAAAAAGAACATCTATATATCAAGGGAAGTACTACAAATCCAGGCCTTTCTCCCTCCTGCCATCAGGGAACTGTGGGCTGGAGGAGCTGCTGGCATAACAGAGCCATCACTGGTGAAGAATGGCAGGAAAGTTTCCAGGATCTTCATTCCTGGTGGGTAAACAATGTAGGCAAGATGCACAAATCAGTTCCTAATGCCTGGAGCTACAAGCACAGAGCCTCATAATCTCCATTCAGAACTTCCTTCTGAATACATTCAACTGTTAACATTTTTCCAGGAGGAGCTCTGGGGAAAGACAGATTTGGGTTTCAGCCCAAACCTCACCAATGACCACAGTTATGTGACCACAGGCAAATGACTTAGCCTTTCAGAGCCTCCATTTTCCCATCTGTAAAATAGAGATAAAATTTAGTAAGGCTGATTTATTGGGAAATATCAACACATGTAAAGCACAGTGCTTAGCACATATCAAGCACTCAGTGAATTTCCAGAGGGTAAGAGAGACTTACCCAGGGTGGGCCCTGACCAAAAGTGTGAGGTGGCACATGTCCGTCCAATAAGCCCTCTCATAGCTCCTCTCCCCTGCAGTGATTGCATGCAAACAGGCTCAACCTCAGGAATGGGGTGGGAGGACTAGCTGGGAGCATAAGGGGTGGCACTGATACAGGACCGGGCAGGGCTGGGGTTAAGGGGAACCAACCTGCAAGGTAGGCTGCTCCAACCCTGGTGTCAGGGGTGGAGGGCCGGGGGTGGCCAGATAAAGGTTATAGAGGCCCAGGGAGGCCCCCATAGGAGGTTGCATAGGGATGCAGGGGGAGGGATGGGGGTTATGTCCTCAAGGAAACTGGCAGGCAGTTTCCAGGGCCTCATCCAGGCAATCTGGGGCTCCAGACTGAACTCCTGGGCCCTCTGGGAGGGGGGCTATCATCCATAGTTTACTCCAAGCTTTCCAGGCATGTAGACTATGAATCAGGAGTAACTGCTCCTACCCACCACCCTCTCTGACTTCCTCATGCACCACCCTCACCGTGCTTCCCCTGAGCTCCCAGAACCCCTCGCTGGTCCTCCAATACACCACCTGTTCTCCCGCTCAGATCTTTGCCCCCACTGCTCCCTCTGCTTGGGGTGCCTTCCCTATGTTGTTCACTGGCTTGCTCACCGCATACAGCTTCTGCCTGGCTGTCACCTCACCCAAGAGAACTTCCCTGCCTGCCCATGTGAAATATCACACACACCTTCCCCCATCCCCACCACTCTCCAGCCCCCTTACTTTCTTCACAGCACTTATCACCATCTAACCCATGATACACCTATTGGTGAATTTACTGCCTATCTCCTACATAATGTATGCTCCATGAGGGCAGGAATGTGTTCACTCCAGTATTTCCAGAGTCTAGCCAAATGCCTGGCACCTGAGCATGTAGCTCAATCAATATTTGATGAATGAATCAGTGAACGAGTGAGTGAGTGAACTGCCAAACCCTACCTACTGGTAGGTGAAGGATACCAACATTCTGGGCTGGCTCCAGAGCAGGCCAGGACTGAGCCAGGACCTCATGAAGCTCACATGTACCAGTTGCCAGTGGTTGGGAATGGGGAGGAGGGGCTGAGTGCAGAGAAGGCAGAAGCTCACCCTGGGGCTCCCAGATACCTACTTTTACTATCCATCCGAGGATATTTTTTATTACGGGACTCTTGTACTCTGAAAACTTGCTTTTGATTCAATAGTATGAACCACTTGATGGTGAAACTTCAGGCACTCTGGCCAGCAGGGGAGAGGTGTTGAGCTGTTTGCCTCACCCAAATCGGACCCCTTGCGTCACTTCATGCCTACTTGTAAGGCTAATTCCAATAGCGACCAAAAGGTCATCTATGTAGACAAGTAATTACAGAAGTTTGAGAATTTAAGTCCTAGTTTCAGTGGCATTAGCCAGATGAATGATGGCTTGTGGCTAGAGCTTGGATAGCATTCTTGCCCACAGGTCAGGGCTTTTTCTCTGTGGTGCTTAAAATCAGTGTCTGGCAGAGGACACAGCGAGCAGGGTATCATTACTGTGAACAATTCATGACCCAAAGTGCAAGAATGTTCAAGCCCCACTCAGAAGCCCATGGTCATTATGCTTGCCCAATCTGCTCATGGCTGAAGAATTATTTCAATGCCAAAAACACATTTCTCTAGTTCCTGTCCATATGTGGGAAGAAGTGGCAAATGTCTCTCTGTGACAGTGCCCAGAAATAAGCAGACTGAGACTGTCACATTGGTGAGTGTGACAGAAAACTCACCCACAGCCATGGCCGACATCTGAGAGGTTTTCCCAAGAGCCTTCTTGAAGAAGCAATGATATTTTCCAGGGGAGGGTGGGGCATGGTGATGATAATATGGAACAGGCAAAAGAAAACAAAACACCCCATTCTGAAAGTGTGAGTTCAGAAAGTGATGATTGTGTAAGAGGCTTGTCCCTTGTAGATGGGTCACTGCTCTCACTCCTGCAGCTCACTTTCCATGCCTGCTGCATCCCAGGGCACCGAATCCCTCCTCAGCCAGGACCAGTTACAACAAAATCCCACTCCCAGGAAAGAGATGTACCTGCACAGTGTTCACTTGGATAGGTTTTGATCTATGCCTGGAGAAGTATTCTAACCTATGTGGGCCTCAAAGTTGTCATCAGTACCCACGATAACTGGAAAGTGAATGGAGTTTGAATCTCAGGTCTCCCAGTTAGCTGAGTGACCCTGGACAACTTACTAACCTCTCTGAGCCTCAGCTTCTTCATTTGTAAAATAAGACAATTTTATGCCCACGTGGTTGTTTCATCAAGATTAAATATGATTAAGTAAAATTGGGTACATAAAGGATCTATAACATGCCTGGGAGTGCTCAATAAACATTATCTTCCCTAAACCCCTCATTATTTTGCTTACTAAATAATATTACTTTGCAGTGAATAATTATTCCTTTTAAATTCTGGTCTAGGGATGTCTGGGTGGCTCAGTTGGTTAAGCATCTGACTCTTGATTTTGGCTCAGGTCATGATCTCATGGGTTTGTGAGATTGAGCCCCATGTCAGGCTCTGCACTGACAGTGCAGAGTCTGCTTGGGATTCTCTCTCCCTTTCTTTCTGCCCCTCACCTGCTTGTACTCTCTCTTCCTTTCTCAAAATAAATTCTGGTCTAGACTGCCCCTTTTAGTTTCTTGTATTTTATTTTAGAGAATGTAGAATATTTTGGTTTTTAGCTATAGTAAAGCAATGTTGGAACCAACTCAGTCTAAGAACACTCTCAAATACTAGAGTGATTTGAGGGACATTTGTTCTCCCATTAATTTATTTATACCCCACCTTGATCCAAAAGTATTTTGAGGAGGCTTACAAAAATAAATATAGGAGGATACAAAGAGGGAAGAGTAGTTGTTATAAGTTGGTCACAAGGTTGACCTGAGCTTCCTAGAAGCCAAAGCAAAGAGGGAATGCTGAGCAATGATAAGATTCACAGTGTTTGTTAGATACAAGCTGCTCCCAGGTGGTATAATTATTCCTGCACTAAGCTCTAAGTGAACTCTGTCCCATCCTCAACACTATCTCCACAGAATAGCTGTCTCTGATCCTGTCTGTTGGTACAAAACAGGGCACCACACCTGAGGGCTGCTCAAAAGATCCAGGGGTAGGATTTTATTCACAGTAATCAATAAAATGTACATCTGTCCCATTTACTAGGTATGCATAACATACTGCCCCAAAACTTAGAAGCTCACAACTACCATTTTATCTTGTTTATAATTTTGTGGGCCAGGAAGTTGGGCAGGGAACAACAACAACAAACAGGGCAGGGAACAACTTCTTAATGGGAGGCCTATCAAGGTTATGCTGTAGAAAAGCATATGTATGGGAAACACTGTTGCTGCCATCTTTGGAAAATACAATCTGCTATATCATCACCCATAAGCACTATATCCTGCAACCAAGCTTTTGGTAAGAATTGAGTAGATGTAAAGTAGATATAAAAGGCTTAAAGGTAACTTTCTGGTGCCAAACACCAGGTGAGGAGGTCTTGGCTTAGTCTAAGGGGTATATTGCAGGTTTGACAGTCACAGTGACAATATGCTAAATGTATCAACAGATCTGGGTCTCCATGTGCATCATTCTACTCAGGCTGCCTTAACAAAGTACCATAGACTGGTGCTTCTCACAGTTCTAAAGCCTGGAAGTCTGAGATCAGGATACCAGAACAGTCAGATTCTGGTGAGAGCTTTCCCCTCACTGGTTGCAGATGGCTACCTTCTCACTGTGTGCTCACATGACCTTTTCTTTGTGTGAGCATGAATATGGGGGACAGGGAGATGGGGAGGACCTCTCTTATATCTCTTCTTATAAGGGCACTAATTCTGTCATAAGGGCTCCACCCTCATGACCTCATATAATCCTAATTAACTCCCAAAGGCTCCATCTCCAAATACCATCACATTGGGGTTAGGGCTTCAATGTATGAATTGAACACATTCAGTCCATAACACCACAATTACAGACATGCCAGCATTCAGTAGAAAATGACATCAATTCCTGAATATTTCCCAATATCTGGAGTCTTTAATCAAGTAGACACATCACCCCCACACATGAATTTTTCACTTTCTTTCCAACTTAGTCTTACAGCTAAAACTCAAGCCAGAGACTATGACATAGATATAAATAGACCCAGAGCATCATTATATATAATTTGGAAAGGATTTCACGGGTGTACATCTGTAAGCAGTTCAGGCACACTTTCAAGCTGTGTTTACATGATATCAAACATCTGGATGAAAACTGAAAAAAATAATCAATTTGGACTGGAAACAAAACAGAAGTACAAATCTCAGTGCATTGGTCCTTGGAATACCAAATGCAGAACTGATCCCTTTACCCCAAGAAGGAGATAATCATGCACAAGAAGAGCCATTGAAATGGCCAAGGGGCAAAAGGGGCTTCCATGGGAAGGCAGACTTTAAAAAAAGAACTCCATTATGCAAACAGGGGATATGGGAAGGGATGAAATCAAGGACCATGAAAAACATAAAGAATAAAAATCTTAAAGAATCAAACTTCTGGAACCAGGAGCTTTGAAGCTTGAAGGCCATGATTTTAGCCCAACTGAAAACCCAATAAATCCTGGCTATTGGGGAAAGGGGTGTCTAAGAAACTCAAACTTCTGGATAGTCAAGGAATCACAACCTATTTTCACTCTTCAGGCAGAAACCTTTCTAAAATGCACTTCTTCCCCAGCCTCCTCAAGAGAACACACTATCTCTAGATCACCATTATGTGTATAGTCATTATGCCACAAAACCTCAAGTCCCAGTGATCCCTGCTGAATGACCCCCGGGCTCCAAAATACCTTAGTTCCTGGGCCTGCTTTCTCAGAGGTCTTCTGCTTTCTCTTTCCATCATTTCTCAGCTTTCTGTTCTTGTGGCATGATGAAGACAGGTTCCCTTAGATGCAGACCCTGAGATAAGGATTGGAGGGCAAGTTGTTTGTTTGGGAGGTGATCCCAGGAAGCACCAGTAGGGGGCTGGGAGTGACAAAGGAAAGGGGAGGCAGCCCAGACCGGTAGGTGCATTACTTACAGGTGCAATTTACTTACCTCCAGGAGCAGCTGGGGCTCAAGACACTGAGACTTCCACAACACAGTGCAAAGCTGTCCCACATAGGGGGCAGGAACCTAGATTTTATCCCCAAATCCTGTCTGTCATTCTTTAAAGGCTGCTCCCCTTAGCTCCCTGGCACTTCCAGAAGCCTGAGGGTGTTGGCAGTAGGAAGCTGCCAGGACGTAGGGGAGGTGAGTGTGCAGGACAGAAACTCCTCCTCTGTGGCTCTGGAGCTGCACATAGGGGGCCTCCACCCTTCCCTCTCATCCTCGCCCCTGACAGAAATTCAGGGTAAAGAAGGAAAACTAGACTATGACTGAGAGCCTAAGGGACCCTCCTTCGAGTAATAGATAACTTCTGTGATAGCCCAGGAGCCTTTACTGTCTAACTTCCCTGGTTCTTGGTTATATTCTTAAAATGCACTGTAAGACAACTGGTTGTTTAAAAGAAATTTTTTAAACCACTCAAAAATATCCAATCAAACTAATTTTTGAAGTAAAGTAAGAGTCCACAAATTGCAGTGTGTATTAGGCAAACTCTCTGGAGAGGAAAACTGACTTGTTTGTATTACCTCAAATGATAGGATACAGCCAGACCTCCAAAAGAGTCAGTGTCCAGGGTGGGGTTACAGTCTGAAGAAGGACACATAAGTGCAAGTGGGGAAACTGAGGTAAAACCAAGCACATGGGTTCAAGTATACATGAACTGTGGGGCAAAGCCAAAGAGAAACTGTGGGTCACTGGACATGCAGGGTCCAGGGTACGCTGGACGCCAGGTTACAAACAAGACTCACCCCCTCCCTCATCTTGGCAGTGGAAGGGACTTGGTCAGGACAGGCACAGGCATGACAGGAAAGTGAGGGGCATGTTCAAGACACGTGAGATGGCAAGCTGAAGGTCCTCAGAACTGGCCTGTGAAGAGGGCTGGGACAAACATCCCTTATTTAAAGTCACATATCAAGGTCATGAACAGCCAGGACAAAAATCCAGGTGTCTTTACTCCACCACGGCAGAAATTACCCAACAGTTAGTGGTCCAGGGGAAAAGCCAAGAAGAAGAAGTGGGTTCCAAAAAAACCAGGGCATGCTGGCCTCAAGTTCCTGTGAGGATAATTCCAGGGAGAAGGAACCCAGGCCAAGCCAGAGAGTCAAAACCTCCAGCCATCACAGCAAAGCACCCTGGCTGACAGGAAGGAGACAGGCTTTATGCTGGGGAGAAGAGGAGCAAGGAACCCACATGACAGGGATGGGGCTGCAGCAAACAGAGCCAGAGAAATTAAGTGTGGGGCAAGAAAGAAGCAGAGAGAGGCTGAAATGGGGTGGGCATGGAACAAACCCATCACTGCATAGTCTCTGGCTAGTTCTTTGTTTTGACATGTATTCAGGGCTCTTCTGTGCATGGGGAGCAGAGTAAGATAGTAAAGACACAGCTCTCAGATGAAAAAGACAGAGCTTGAGCTCTGGCTTGGGTGTAGTGGGATTTGGGCAAGGCTGGGGAAAATGTTGTTGCAGCAACCAAAGACACAGGTGAAGAGCTGGGAGGAGGGAAAGTGCAGATTTGGAAAGGAAAAGATAAAATCAAGAGACCTGTGGAGAGGGGCGCCTGGGTGGCTCAGATGGTTAAGCACGGGACTCTTGATTTCAGCTCAGGTCATGATCTCACAGTTCGTGGGTTTGAGCCCTGTGTCGGGCTCTGTGCTGATGGCTCAGAGCCTGGAGCCTGCTTCGGAATATGTGTCTCCCTCTCTCTGCCCCTCCCCTGCTCATGCTCTGTCTCTCTCTCTCAAAAATAAATAAATATTGAAAAAATTTTTAAAAACTTACAGCACAGAGCCTGCTTATAATTCTCTTTCCCTCTCTCTCTCTCTGTCCCTCTCGCTCATGCGTGCGCTCTCTCTCTCTCTCAAAATAAATAAATAAACTTTTAAGAAAGGAGAGAGAGGGGCGCCTGGGTGGCGCAGTCGGTTAAGCGTCCGACTTCAGCCAGGTCACGATCTCGCGGTCCGTGAGTTCGAGCCCCGCGTCAGGCTCTGGGCTGATGGCTCGGAGCCTGGAGCCTGTTTCCGATTCTGTGTCTCCCTCTCTCTCTGCCCCTCCCCCATTCATGCTCTGTCTCTCTCTGTCCCAAAAATAAATAAAAAACGTTGAAAAAAAAAAAAAAAGGAGAGAGAGACCTATGGAGAAATAGCATTAGAATTTGACAGGACTATGGGTGCCAAAGTGAAAGAAAAACAAAAATCAGAGAACTAATTTGAAGACTCTGAGCCTGAGGAACCGGGAGCTGTTGGCACCTTGGGTGCTGATGGAGACTTTGGAAAGATGTGATTATTTGGAACTGAGAGTCCACGTTGCACTGACCCCACCCTCCACTCTGTATCTGGGAAGGGAGAGAATGATGGGGCTAGGATCCAGCGTCCAGAGCTGACCTCGCCCCTGTGTGCCACTCCCCATTCCTATTAACTCTTGCAGCAATGTCCTGCACTACGGAAGGTGATAGGTATCCCCTTCACTTGTTTCCCGGGACAGAAACCTAATACTTGATCCTTGGACTCATCAACTTCATCAAAAGAAATGAAAGTATGAATTATACGAATGTGAAGGGTGAACTGAGTTCCTGGATTCTTGACAATGATCTGACTTGACAATCCACACTGGAAAAAAGTAACACAGAATTTGGAATACCATTAAGCCAACTGGAAATATGGTATCAATGTGTCTGTTTGGGGGGAGGATTAGTGCTTTTGAACAAGGTCACTGTGACTCAAATATTGTAATGATGTTATCCTGAAAGAGCTTCAATAAAGCTAACCGCTTGTTAATGTCTAGATAATACAAATTTGGAAAGATCTAAAATCCAGCTAAAACTGACAGCCAAAAAAGAAAGTTGTTGAAACACTGAAAACTATCATGGGATGATGTGTGGTAATGGTTTGAACTAAAATAAATTTGATATTTTTGGCTATGGGAGGATTTCCCACCTATGCCATACTGTCTGAGATGTTAAGATGATCACATCCACAGGCAAGAGGCCAGGGAAGTAATAGAGGTAGGCCCAGGGGTCCTTCCAAGGGATGACATTAATTTATGGCTTTCCTCAGAGAATGATCAAAGGTTTATGGCAACCAGGAATCAGATCCAGGGCTTGAAAGATTTCTCCCTTAAAAGTGTTGATGGCTTCAACCAGGCAGATGGGCTTTGAACACAGAAGGGAGGAATCAATTAAAGAACAATGCTAAGAGAAGACTTGGTGGGAAAGAAAATGTTGGCTAGAGAGGAAAGAGAACTGGAAAATTTAAAAATCCAGAAGAGGAGAGGGGAGGGGAGGGGGGAAGGAAACAGAGGGGAGGGAGGAGGAAGGGGATGAGATGGATGGGAGGGGGAAGAAGGAGGGAAGAAGGGGAGGAGAGGGGCAAGAAGAAGGGGAATAGGAGGGGAAGAAGGGGAGGGGACAAAGTAGAGAGGAAGAGGGGAGGGAAGGGAAGTGGGAGGGAAGGGAAGGGAGGGAAAGAAAGGGAAGGGAAAGGGGAAAGAGTCATTGATGAGATGAAGAAATTAAAGAGGGGTTGGTCAAGTCCTGCTTTTAATAATTCCATTCCAGGTGGATATGGGCTACTAGAACACTAGTGTGCAAGAGATGATAAAAGGGGAAATATCAGTATTGAGGAGAGAGATTTGCAGAAGTTAGAAGCAGATTGAAAACCAGATGTAGTAAGGAATAGTAAACAGCCCATAAAGGAGCATAGTACTATGATGAGTGCCCTGAACTAGGGCCAGAGACCTGGGTTCTAGTCCCACTTCTGCCGCTAACTTTGGGCAAGTCACTCCATCTTCCTGGACATGTCTCTTTATATCTAAAGTAATGGGATTTATGACCTTTAACATCCCCTCCCTCTTCTATAGCCCTCGAAATCAGAAACTTGCATAAATGGAACCTCTTATATTGGAACATGTATTTAGCTTTTCTAAGTAAAAATGCTTCGAATGGAGGGGAAAAAAAGGTTCCACTCAACACTTGGCAAGCAGTATTTGTTCTGTAAAATAATTAGCGAGTAAGCATTATTGAACTGGGTTGTCCCATAATTACAAGAGAATTAAAAGGAAAAAAAAGACTTTAGGAGACTCAATTTTCCCTCCCATAGATCAGAAGAGTGATTAACAGAAACTATGGGTGGACGGTTAATAAAGATATTTGCAGAGGAGGTGAGAGCTAACATCAAAAAAAGAGTGCTAGTCTAGGGGTCAGGAGCCTCGAGTTCCAGTCCCAACTCTGACCCTTCTGGGATCTGAGCATGTCATTTCCCCTCTGTGCTCCAACTTCTAAAGGAACCCTAAAGATCATGGACTCCAGGTTCCCACAATGTGGTCATCCACCTGTAATCATTAGAATAGTCTTTCTGCTTTCTGTGTGTCTATACTCATAAGGCCCAACTAGGAAAGTGGAAACTATTTTACGTTTCCAGGAGTAATGCTGGGAATTGGCCACAGAGGTGACTGAAGAGCTGAGAAGCCAAACAGAGGACAGTGAAGGAAGCTAGATATTAGCAACAGCAGGAAGCCACTGCCATGGCCTAGAGGGACAAAGGGGAGGAGGTGCCGTTGTGGAGCCCAGAGGCTGTGGTCACCTGATGGAAGCTGGAACCACAGTGAGTCCGTCTGGTAGGAGCTGGAAGAGCCACGGAGGAGATGCAGCCATGGAGGAGGTGCCAATATCTGAGGGACAGACAATTGGAGAGAATATCCCTGGCACACACAGACTGCAGGGATCAGCACTTCTTCCATACAGAGCAGGGAAATGTCAAGGAATGGATCTGAGAACAGGCAGGCCAGGACTGGCACAAAATCCAAATTCTACTTTCTTATAACATCCATCTATTGATCCTGCATCAGCCTAGAGTCCAGGTCTCTTCCACATTTGAGGACACCCATCCCTGTTTTCTTTCTTCCCTGGAATGATATTCAAACTTCCTCACAAAGAATGGTTTGGAAACCATTCTATCATTGTCCTAATTCCCCTTCTCTGGGAGCTCCCTGGTATGTCTCCTGAAAATGTGGTACCAAATGCTCATAAGACCCCAGGTATCCATAACATCAGCTCAAACACAGGATTATGCCCACCCTTGTTTTAGCAACATAGCTGTTATCCCACTGTTGACTCACATTGAGTTCATGGACCACCAAGACCCACTTATCTTTTCCATGTGATTCCATGTCTTCCCTGACTTGTCCTAGAAGGGTACATATTTGATAAGCAGAACCTAATTCATCTTCTAAATCACTGATTTAAAAAAAGAAAAAAAGTAGGGATACCTGGGTGGCTCAGTCAATTAAGCATCTCTTGATTTCAGCTCAGGTCCTGATCTCGTGGTTTGTGAGTTCAAGCCCTGTGTCGGGCTCTGCACTGACAATGCAGAACCTGCTTGGGATTCTCTCTCTCCCTCCCTCTCTCTGCTCCTCCCCTGCTCATAATCTCTCTCTCTCTCTCTCTCTCTCTCTGTCTCACTCTCTCAAAATAAACATTTAAAAAATAAAAAAATAAAAAATAAAATAACAAAGTAGAATAGACCAGAGCCAAGGACAGAGCACTGTGTCATTTACACTGGAGACTTCTGTCCAAATTAACTCAGGATCATGAATCAAGACTCACTGGGTAGGATCATTCAACCAGCTCTAGATCCACCTAACAACAAGGGAATTATGCAAGATTTCATCAAAGTCTTTACTTAAATAACAATATATGGTATGTGTGGCAGCCAGTTCCCTTCACTTTGCACCTGAAGCACAAAAAGGGTACTCAACTAATATTTGCTACTTTGAAGTTGAATAAAATTATCTTGATGTCACTAGACATCTAGTGACCCTGTTTAAAGAAAGTTAACAAGGTTATTTTGATGAGACGGATAATGTACCCATGTTGGCTACTGGTGATCATCATTTTCTTAAGTGTGTATAACCCTGTTTGTTCCAGACTTTTGCTAGAGGGCACCAAAAACGTCACCAATCTGTTATTCCTGGAACCTATTCCTTTTTCCTTTTGAAAACTGGGCAATACTGCCCCTTTGCAGTCTCTGAGTTCTCTTCTATCTTCCTGAAAACTGTAAGGACTCTGTCACTGCTTAAGCCGTGTGGGTCTTAACTGTCTTCCCCTCAGTGGGAACAATTTTGACCCTTTCCATGCCACATGATGATGGGAAGGCACTGGGCACAGGTGAAGTGGTCACTTAGGGTGCCCACATAGGAGCCCTGTGGATCCTTGTAAGAACAGCTCCAGTACAGCACAGTCACATCCTGCAGCCCCCACTGTGAATGCCACAAGTGGGACCAGACACCATATGTGATCAGGGAGAGTCCCAGAAGGGCTGACCCCTATGATCCTGGTCTTGCTGTTTAAAAGACTTGCAAATAAGCCCATAGAAAGCTGGGCCGGAGCACAACAGAGATTGGGCCCATAGAGCTTTCTTCTTTCTTTCTCTTCCTCTTCCCCTCTTTCTCAATTACCTTCTTCCTCTGAATCAGTGCTTTAGAGTCACTATAACTGCATTAGCTGCTCCAGAAGCTATCCTGTAGGCAGCTCGTGAGGGCAAAAGCTAAGAACGTAGAACGGCCTGATGCCCAACAGTCTGCCTCCCACGAGGTGTACAGACTTGGATAGAGCTGTGCAGAGGACACACTGCCCACAAAGACAACGTGAAAGGGAAATCTCCACTCCTGTCCTCAACCGATAGGGATCCCCTCTAGGCTCAATCAATGCTTGATAAATACAAGAATGAACTCAAATAACTCACCCAGGGTGCTGAGAGGGGATCATGCCCACAAAAATTCTTGATAATCATAAAGTCTTGAGACACATACAGCAATTATTTTGTTAGCTACAATTTTCTGTCTTGTTTCTCTCTCCCAAGAAGAACAAATGAGGCTGCTGAAGGTTTACAGACATTGATTAAAGATGTATGCAAAGATTTAGAGATGAAGATGTTTACTGAGCTGTCAATTATAGCAGAAATTTGGAAACAACTTAAATGCCCAATCCTAGAGCACTATTTCACTACATTATGATACACTCATACAACAGAATACTGTGCAAATCGTGTTTTCAAAAAGTAGATGGAATGATGTTCACAACATATTATTAAAAGGAAAAAGCAAGTTAAAAAAGGAGAATGCCATACACAAGGAGAGAAATTACTCAAAAGATGTGTTAACAGTTATGCAACTGGTAGAAATATTATTTTTTTAATTTTTAATTTTTCTACAGTGATACTTTTGAAATAAGGAATGCAGAACAATAAAACTTTATTTTTGCTAGCCAAAAAAAAAAAAAAGGAAAAGGAAAAGCCCCTTCTTTCAAGGCTGTCTTCTGGCACCTCATTCTACCAGATGGATATAAAGACAGTTCAGACCTCACTGTACAGCTTGCCGAGAGAGCCATGAAAGCCCCCTTGCTCTGGGCAGAAGCTTCCTTGGTGCCAGCATCCACTTTGAGACAAGTTATTTAAAATGGGGCTGTCCTGGCCAACCTCTCATCCTGAAATACCAAGGGCTGCTTCAGCCTAGGAAAAAAGGCAGTTCCAGAGCTCTGTAGGGTTTTGAAGCAGAACAGCAGCCCTAGCGTGTGAGAGGAACCTCCTCCCCTCTCCAGGCTGCTTGCCCGAAGGTTTACAGACAGCTCCCTTTCCATCCCACAAAAGGAGACAGGCAGATGAGTCACAGCACTGGCTTAGATTAAAGAGTATTATTGTGTTAGCAGAAATGGATCTATTTTATTATCTGTTTCTTGACACCTTACAAGTAGATAGGCTTTTCCCACCAGACAGGCAAGTTCCTTAAAAAGCCAAAAGACTTCGTTAGCTGAAGCTAAGGAATGACCACTAAGAGTTAGAAACTTGTGTGTCTGAAAAGCAGCCAGACTGCAAAGATGTAGTGGAAACACTGAGGAAAGTGGTTTATAACCCTCAGACTCTAGATTCAAGTCTGCAAAGTGATGCCATTCGTCTAAAAATACACAGAGGAACTACGGAAATCCTTTCCTCTTTTCTAAGAGCTTTTTCTTTCCTTCTTTTTTTTTTTTTTTAAAGAAATATACTAGGATTGGTTTGTAAAGGAGATTCAGCACCTCAGATTTCACTGTTTTTGTGGGGGTGATGGCCATGAGATGCTATTTTAAGGACTTCCTTCTCTTATACAGATTTTTCCACACTGGGAGGACAGATAAGGTATGTTCCACTAATGTTCCTCATTAAACACATATGCATGCCAGCAGTCATTTCCCTTTGTCTTGCTATCCCATGACAACAGCCTGTATATCATAGGAAATTGGAATGGAAACCTTATTTAGTTTGGATCTCTCTTCTCCATTGTTTAATTCCACTTTCAATTTTTCATTCTATGTCTGCCTTTTTTTTTTTTTTGGTTTTTTTTTTTTTTTTTTGCAGAAATATAGTATGACTGAACATAGGAACAGATAAATGAATAGGTGTTGTTTTTCTGAAGACTCACATCATAGACTTTCCAAAAGCACTTTGACCAGCATCCCCCACCCCCAGCAATTTACCTCTGAGTAGAAATGTACTTATTATTCAGTAAAGATCCAATGGCTGGTGGGCCTCTATGTGTCATAAATGTGTGCTCCCCATACTTGGTTTACTGTTAATCAAGTTCCAGTGGTGAGCTTCCCTATTTCCTTTATTACCTGAGTGGGATTCTGTCTATCTCACCCTTCAACCCAGACCACCTGTCCACTAAAACAAACAAACAAAAACCAAACAATCCTCTACCAAATGCCAGGAAAGAAGGTCTAAGGGAAGAAAGTTTCACATTTCCTATTGTTGGATCAAGGTTTGGCTTTCAGAGGAAGCTGGAGGTCTTTCCAATCCAATATGCTCTATTCTCTGATGCTACCATCATTGTTTTTCCTTAAGAATGCAAAGCTATGATAGCAAACTTTTTAAATGATCCCAGCTATTTATTTTTGAATATCAACTTTTACCCAAATGTTGCTGGTATTTTTTTCTTTTCACTTAAAAATGTGATTTTAAAATATTGTTTTTTCTAAATGGGATCCATTAGATCTAAGAAGTAATGTACTTTCCATTTACCAAACATTAGCTGTGTGCCAGGCATTGAGTAATAGCCTCCACACACATTATTTCATCTACTCCCTTACAACCACCCTATGAAGGAGATGCCAGCACATGAGAAAACTGAAGGTTAAGCCATTTGCCCAAGATCACACATCTAGTATGAGACTCTTATGACTGTTCTATGGAAACCCATCCAACTTTTGTCAACTAAAGTCCTGAGTTTGGCCATCTAGAAAATGTTTTCTGAGGACAAAGTAGAAGAACTGTTATTTGTACTCTGTGAAGCCCATACCTTCACTAAAGGAGGAAGCCCTCAGGTAGCCAACAGGCCAAACTCACCTGTGACCCTATACCCTACCAGTTAGGAGCCTATCTGGACATCAGATAAGCCTGATTTCAAGTCCCAGCCCACCCGCTTACTGGACCTGAGACCACAAGAAAGTTATCTACTCTTCCTGAAATTCGGTTTCCATATCTATAAAATGAGGATAATAATATAGGTCGAATTCTACGAAATGGCCAACTTTCGACTATATTTGAATCTCCAGAAAAGCATTTGCAGATAGTTCAACTCTCCACTGGGTCACTGTGCAGATTAAACAAATGCACATAGAAAACAATTAAATGGCTTTAGTAGACTTTCTCTTCCTCATCTCATTTTGCTCAGGTCAATAAAGTTAGTTTTCATTCTCTGTGGAACTTAATATACAGGGAAGCTGGCCTGAGGTTACATAAGTGTTGGAGCCGATAATTCAGGGAGACAGGAAGACTGCACGGATGGTTGAGAATTAACAACCAAGGATCTCCTGAGGCCTTACTGCTCCTGCTCTGGGCGTTTTCCCTAGTATGGTAGTTTCCTCTCTTAATGACGAAGTAAATGCGCAAATACCTCTTTAGAAAGTGAAAGGGCAGGGGATATTGAGGATGTGGAGCACTCCGTGTTAAGGAGAAAGACAAGGTTTCAAACCCGGTCTTGGCACGAGTTCGCGGCGCGAAGCGGCGGGCCGGAGCCGGCAGGGCGTGTCCACGCGCGCGGCTCCCAGCGCCGGCCTCGCGCCGCGACCGCCCCGCCCGCCCCGCCCACGCGGGGGAGACGCGCCGCCGGAGCGAGCGTACCTGCCCGGTGCTGTTCGCTTCCTCGCCAAGCGCCAGGCCCCGTTCTCGGCTCCTCACGTGCATGATCTTATTTACGCCCCCACAACATTCCCGACAAAAAGCAACTGTCATTTCCCCATTTGCCAAGTGAGGAAACAGCTCAGAGAGGTTGAGTCTCTCTTCTAAGGTCTCCGAGCTGGAGGACTCGAACCCGGGCAACCCCAGGACTCCCACACGGAACCTCTCCTTCTCCTTACTCGGTAGAGGCGCTTTCTCGCCTCAAAATCGTCCCAAGTTGGCCCCCAGCAAGAGACCGCTCGGCCTCGCCGACCTGCACGACCTCGCCGCGCTCCTTAGGTCCAGGGCGCGGGGCGCGGGTAGGAGGAGCGGCGCCGCCCCCGGGGTATTTAAGCCCGGTCTGGAACCCGCGGGGCCGGACGCTCCCGTTCCTCCCTGCTCGCGCCTCCCCTCCCCCTCCCGCTCTCTTCCCCGCGCGCTCCCACCCTCCGCCCCGCGCTTGCTTCGCGCGCAGGCACCGGCCGGCGGCCGCGGGGAACGGGACGCGGGCGGCGCTCGCCTCTGGGGAGTCGACCCCCGGCCGTGGCCGCCGCGCATTGCCCAGCCAGCGCCGCCAGGGCTGCCGCCGCCCGGCTGCCCGCACCGAGTGCGCCGCGGCAGCCGGAGCTCGGACGCCGACCCCGAGCGTCCCGCAGACGGGAGGGCGGGCGGCTGCGGACGCCCGGCCGGCAGCTCGCAGCATGGATTCGGATTCCGGCGAGCAGAGCGAGGGCGAGCCCGTGACCGCCGCAGGTACCGAGGGGACGCGGCAGCCCAGCCCGGAGGGCCGGGACCGGGAGGAGGGGAGGCCGGGGCAGGAAATCGCGAGCATGTCACCGAGCTGCCGGACGGGAGGCCGATCTCTTCCAGGCCAGGACTGGGGATTGCTCCGCGCTGTGAGTTTGCTGTGAGGCTTTCTCCCTCACTGCACTTGGGCGCGCGGGAGGAAGAAGAGGTGCTTCTGCGGGTGGCTCTCCGCGCAGCTGCGTCCCGCTGCGGGCTCGGGTCGCCCGGGCTTCGTGGGGGTGGGGAAAGGTTCGGGAAGTCTGCGTCCCGTAGTTTGCTGCAGCGAGGGTCGCAACACATCTGCCCTTTGAAAGAACTTTCCGAGCGCCCACCCCGTCCTCGAACCCGGGGCGCCAGGGACGCTGCGGAACAGGTGACACGGTCCGAGGGCGCGACAGGGGACTCCGGAAAGGAGAGGACCCGCGGGTGGACTGGCAGGAGTCAGACCACAGCTAGTGGCTGCAGTTCCCGAGCCTGCACTAGCGGTGCAGAAGGGTTCGCCCATCGCTGTCCCGCACCGGCAGAGTGGGTTCCGGCGGAGGGGGTCCGGGAACACAGCCGCGGGGACGCGCGGGAGCAGGGCTTCGCCATTAAGAGGCGCCGCCGGCTTTTCACAATCGATAGTTATCGAAGCAATGGGTGGATGCTTACTTTGGAAAAAATGAATGTCCTCCCCCGCCTCTCCCTGATACTGAGCAACAGGAGGAAGCCACCCACAGCCTTGGGTCGACTTACCGCTGGGCTCTGCCCACCTCCACCGCCGGCTCCGCCCCGCCGCCCACGGGTCCGCGCACCGGAGACCTGATCACCCTCCCCACCTGTCCGTGGCTCGCGGCACCCGTGGAGCCCTGAAAGCCACCCTGACCGGCCGACCTGTGAGCTGAGACTCTCCTGTTACACACCCGAAGTCCTAGACTAGTCCCCACTCTTCCCTGTATCAGACCAGCATCCTGAGAGTGGGGACCAAGTGCCAGGAGGCACTATGAGCCCAGGCGTGGGTGTAGGAAAGGCAGGCTCAGGAATCAGGCAGCACAGGGCCAGGCGCTGTGCCAAAGGCCCTACATATATTATTCCCCTTCATCCTCACAGCATCTAGCCAGGTGGTTATTATCTCCATTTTACAGAAGTCCAGAGAGGCTAAGTGCCTTGCCCACGCCTCAGCAGGCAGTAGCCAAGGGCAGAGTGATTCCCTTCCCACTGCGTGGTACCCTTCAGCCTTTCACAGGGCAGCTGTGGTCAACACCTTTGGGTGGGGAAGAGATGAGGCAGGCAAAGAGGAAAGGCTGCGTTACCAAGATGCCTATGTATGAGGATTCCTGTGTGTGTGTGTGTGTGTGTGTGTGTGTGTGTACGCGCGCGCGTGTGTGCGTGCAAGGGCCACCTCCTTTGTGTAGGCATATGTGGATATAACCAATAAACATGAGCCTTCTGCTGCCTCTATGCTTCTGGGGCAATGAAGCACCACGATTTTGTTTCACAGGGGGGCTTGTGGATCTCCTTACATCATTTTAAAGTTTCAGTGTGTTTGTATGTATCTAAGTATATCTGGAAAGCTGAGGGGTAGGGGGTGCTGACCTTGACACTTTACTGTCTCAAAATCCCAGGAATTAACATGCTCTCCCCACCCCACCCTCAGATCTCTTGTGCACGTTGATGTTGAAGGGAAGGAGAAGGAAGCTTAGAGAAAGAAGAGGGAGAAGAGGAGGGAGGAGACACTCCAGAAGAGTTGGTGCTTGAGTGTAAGGAGAGGGAAGAAATTCTTAAGGGTCCTGTTGCTTCTTCCCCAAGCCTACCCAGCACAGAGTATCCCAGATGTATGCATTGTGTCAGGTCTCTGCACTGCTAACAGCAAACCCTACCATGGAGGTCAGATGGGTCCCATGAATAAGAGGACAGCCAACTCTGAGCTGTCACCATTCATTTGCACCTTGCTGTTTTCTACAGTCACTTTTTCTTTTTTTGTGTGTGCTTGAATCTCCCAAGTTTAACATTTATTTGAATATCCCAAGCCATTCTGCTAAATGGCATTCTGTCTCATTATTCTCAGTCTTAACTTTTTTTTTTTTTAACGTTTATTTATTTTTGAGACAGAGAGAGACAGAGCATGAACGGGGGAGGGGCAGAGAGAGAGGGAGACACAGAATCGGAAACAGGCTCCAGGCTCTGAGCCATCAGCCCAGAGCCTGACACGGGGCTCGAACTCACGGACAGCGAGATTGTGACCTGAGCCGAAGTCAGCCGCTCAACCGACTGAGCCACCCAGGCGCCCCAGTCTTTTTTTTTTTTTTTTTAATTTTTTTTTAACGTTTATTCATTTTTTGAGACAGAGAGAGACAGAGCATGAACGGGGGAGGGGCAGAGAGAGAGAGGGAGACACAGAATTGGAAGCAGGCTCCAGGCTCTGAGCCATCAGCCCAGAGCCGGACGCGGGGCTCGAACTCACGGACCGTGAGATCGTGACCTGAGCTGAAGTTGGACGCTTAACCGACTGAGCCACCCAGGCGCCCCAGTCTTAAAGTATTCTTCGTGAACAAGCTTCAAAACTAGATGCTAATTCATTGCCTTGCTGTCGCTGCATCCTGTCAAATAGAAACCCTTGCTGCAGCTTCAGATACAGGTTAAATGATAGGTATGTTATCCACAGGGGTTGACCTTTGTCTCTACAAGGAATGAGGCGTTCATCTGTGGACCTGTATCTCTACAAGCTGGATGAGTTTGTAACAGAGGACAGCAGAGGAAGTGGGACTTCTTGGAGTATTCATGTGTGTGTCTTCTTGTGTTGAGATGATAAGGGCTGCTTCCTCCTCAGTGGCCTTCCCTTCTCAAACTTGTGAAAAATCCCTGTGAGAGGTACCTTATTAAAGTCAAGAGCCTGGACTCTGGGATGAGAAAGACCTAGGTTCCGTTCTCTACCTTTGGGCAAGTTATTTAACCTCTCCAAGCCTGTTTCCCCCTCTGCAAAATGGGGATGACATTTAGTACCACAAGGAGGATTAAATAAAATATCACACGAAGGGGCACCTGGGTGGCTCAGTCACTTAAGCGTCCGACTGTTGATTTTGGCTCAGGTCATGATCTCATGGTTTGGTGTGTGAGATAGATCCTCATGTAGGGCTCTGCGCACACACACTCTCTCAAAATAAATAAATAAATTTTTAAAAATACCACATGAAAAGTGTTCCTGGTAATCATTCAGTAAATGGTAACTACTATTTTGATTATCATTTGATTGGATTATTTGTTGTAAGAATACTGCTAAATAATGTACCTTGGTGCTTTGTAAAATGTAAATCAGTAGGCATGTGTAAAACAATTAGTATTATTGGCATTATTATTACATTAATATAATTGAGCAGATTTGTTTTCAATTTTCTCCTTTTCACACTCTCATTCTCTCTGGTGTGTGTGTGTGTGTGTGTGTGTGTGTGCACGCTTATTGGTTTTGGGGGGAGGTTATCTTTGATTTACCTCTTCTTATCCTCTTCATCTTCCAGCTCAAGGAATGAAGATGGGGACATTCAAAATACTACTTTCACACCCCTTTTCCTCCAGCTCTAGGTAAAGTTGTACAAAGCAGAGAACGCTTTACCCAATCCACTGGCTAATGTGGAAATTAGCCACTTTCATGCCACTTCAAATAGAAGAAGAGATAACCCTTCCAACCAGTGAACCTTTTTCCTTCAGGGTAGCGAGAGGCACAGGAGGTCCTTGCCATTCTCCTTTCCATTTCTGGAAAGTCACCTTCCAAGATACAAATTGGCAGAAGAGTGAGAAAATCTCTGAGGACCACCTACTCTTTACTGCACCCCTTTCCAGAGACTTGTCTAAAGCTCTCCCCGGGGCCTGCTGTGCAGATTTCTCATCGAGCAATGCAGTGCCCTACATAAGAGGGTGAAGGGGGGAGATGAAATTTGTCTCCAACTGCATTTTCTGTTTTTCAGGAAGCACAGGATGATACTTCTATGCCTGAAACTCTACCCCACTTTTCTTTGATTTTGGGTTCTTTCTATGATTGGAAAAGAGGCAGGGTTTATGGAACACTGGATTCATTCCAGAGACCCAACTTGGCAGTCTGTGGTTTGGCAAACCCACCATCCATCTCTCAGAAATTCTAGCACTTGGTATATTAACTCAGCAGTGATTAAGAGTCTTTCCTAAGAAGCAACAAGTGAGTAAACATTAGTGGTGTCAGCTTTTTCCCTTTCTGGCTTGTAAGACCAAGATAGTCTACCCAGCTGAGGACAGACCAGCTCCTTCTACCTGCAGCTAGATGGTCCAGGGCAATCAAGCTTATGGGGATTCTTTGCAGCTGGGTAGGTGCTACAAAAAACATGTCCATGCAGTGGAGTCAGGATGTGGTAGGAGAGCATCAAGACAGTAAAAGAAATGGGAAAACAGGCCCCCAACTTTGTATTTGCCATCCTTCTCATTGCCTAGGTCCTAAGCTTGGTCTTTGTGAATAAAGTGGCAAGGAGTGGGTAGGCTTCAATAGGTGGCCAAAAGGAGGAAAGGCATTCCAGAAGTCACACACCACTTGAGCAAAGGCACAAACAGGGAGGTAACTGGAGTGAAGGGCATATACTAGGGAGTACTGGGAAATAAAGTTATATGAGTGAGGGGAGGGCCTCATGGAAGAGGGTCTTAATAACTTGGTCCTGATGGTGCCAGAGGAGCCCCCATTGAGCTGATTGTTGTGCAGAGATATGACTGACTGAAAGTTGGGTTTTCGGGAGCCACATTTGATAGACCTGAAGTATAAGGACTGCCTAGGCTTGAAGCGTCAGCTAGCAGGGGTGGCCACAGTATTGGAGGAGGTTGTGGCTCTAAGGCAAGGCAGAAGAGGAAGGAGGCCAGTGCCACATCAGAGAAACAAACAACAGACACTGCCGACAGATTGTACAAAAGCAGTGAAAGGAGAGGGAGAGTGAAAGGAGACTAGCGTGTCAACTTGGGTGAGGCAGGGAAATCCAGGAGACGGACTCCCCAGCCCAGGCTTCCAAGCCCCTGTCCTTCCATCAGGCACATAGCAGTGGTGCTTTCCTTAAAGGCACTTTTCCCCTGCAGACAGTAAATCATGCCTGGTTTCAGGGGATCTTGAGGTTCTGCAGTTTGTTGATTCTCAGTGTTAGGTTCCTCAAGGAGACTGTTGAGTAACCTTTGTTGACTGACAGATTGACCATTGATGGGCTGGCCGACCTGGCACAGGGACCACCTGAGGATGAGGTATCGCTTGCCTGTTAGTCATAGTCCCACATCTTGTTCCTGTTTGTGGACCTTTTCAGGAGCCTCTGCCTCATCTACACTCTGGGCTGTAACTGCTTTAAGGGTCGGGACCCTGTCTTGTGCCTTCATGTTCCTGAGATTTTATGGACAAAATAAGTGGAAGAGCATCTAGAGGAGCCTCCTGGGACGTCTGCACTGAAAGGCCAGACAGCCAGAAACCTTTCCTATAAGGTGGAACTGCCAAAGCTTTCCTCCAGTGCTTTGTTTTCCTTCTGTGTTTTAAGATTTCTTGCACTATCTGGGACCCTGTGTTGGGAAGTATGGGAGATGCAGAGAGATAATGGCAGGGTCCATCCTGTCTTCCAGGGTTTGAGATCTGATGGGGAGACAGGACATCTATAGTGATGGCCACAGCCTACACCAGTACATGAAGACTCTTGACCCTTGCCCTAGGATAACACGCCAGCCAAATTTTTGTTTATACGTTCTGTCTTGGTAACAGCCACTTTCCATTGTCTGCTTTATGGTTATTCTTGTACATCTCTCATCTCTTGTACTGGATTGTTAACTCCCTAATGGCAAGGATTGGGTCTTTTTCACCTGTATCACTTCCTACCAGCACCACCCAGGGACCCTAAACAGACTGGTAGGTTGCTGGCTGGCTGAATGCATGCATACATCGATAGATGGATAGAGGCATAACTCAGAGATAGTGCAGGTTCGGTTCTAGATCCTGGCAGTAAAGCAAATACTGCAATAGTCAAATGAATTTTTAGGTTTCCCAATGCATATAAAAGTCATGTTTACACTATATTGTAGTCTCTGAAGTGTGCGATTGCATCGTATCTTTAAAAAAAATGTACATACCTTAACTTAAAAATCAATTTAGGGTAGCAAAAATACTTTGGTAGGGGTGCCTGGGTGGTTCAGTCGGTTAAGTATTCGGCTCTTGACTTCGGCTCAGGTCATGATCTCACGGTTCATGAGTTTGAGCCCCACATGGGATTGTTTCTCTCTGGCCCTCCCCCACTCATCGTGCATGTGTGTGCGTGCGCTCTCTCAAAATAAACTTTAACAAAAATAAAAATACTTTATTGATAAAAAAAATGCTAACCATCATCTGAGCTTTCAGTGAGCTGTAATCACTGATCACAGATCACCATAACAAATATAATAAAAAATGAAAAGTTTGAAATACTTCAAAAATTACCAAAATGTAATACAGAGACATGAAGTGAGTAAATGCTGTTGGGAAAGTGGTACTGATAGACTTGCTCCACCAGGGTTGGCACAGACCTTCAGTTTGTAAAAAAAAAAAAAAAAAAAAAAAAAAAAAAAATCTGCAAAGGGGGTGCCTGAGTGGCTCAGTCAGTTGAGCATCCGACTTCAGCTCAGGTAATGATCTCCCAGTTTGTGGGTTCAAGCCCCATGTCAGACTCTGTGCTAATAACTCAGAGCCTGGAGCCTGCTTTGAATTCTGTGTCTCCCTCTCTCTCTGCCCCTCCCCCACTTGCTCTCTGTCTCTCAAAAATAAATAAATATTTTTAAAAAGCAAAGTGCAACAAAATGAGGTGTGCCTGTATATGGATAGACAGATGGATGGATGATGTTGTAGGTTGGTTCCCCACGAAGCATGCAGTGAGTTTATTTGGGGGAGAAGAGGGGAAGGGAGGAACACTGGACTAGGCAGAGTGAGAAACTGAGCTTCAATGCACGCCCAACAATAGCCTCCAGCTCTGGAGCTGCAGTAGCCCTTCAGAACCATTCTGAGTTGGGGTGAGGGGCCAGGACTTCATATCCCCTTATACAGTGATGAGTCATTAGATGCAGGCCATCCCAAGGAACAGGGTGTGACCTGGGGTGAAGCTGTTCCCATCAACTGAGGGCTGTCTGCAGGCCATGCCCCCAGCAGCTTGTGAAGTTCTTGGTTCTCCATTCTTGAGGAGGAACCTGGGCAGTATGTTGCAGCATCCACCACGGGTGGTCCCCCAAATTCTTCAAGAATGTTTCATTAGGGATGGCAGCCCTGTCTACCAGCAAAGCTCAGGAGATAGTCATTGAGCTATAAATTTTTAAAAAAATTTTTTTAATGTTTATTTATTTTTGAGACAGAGACAGAGCATGAACAGGGGAGGGGCAGAGAGAGAGGGAGACACAGAATGGGAAGCAGGCTCCAGGCTCTGAGCCATCAGCGCAGAGTCCGACGCGGGGCTCGGACTCACAGACCGCAAGATTGTGATCTGAACTGAAGTCGGACGCTTAACCGACTGAGCCACCCAGGCGCCCGAGCTGTAAATTTTATCTAGACCTCATTAGGACAATTTAGATTGCCAGACAAAATTAGCCATTCTAGACCTCATAGCTCTGCACCCAGTTATTCAATCCACTCAATCCAATAGATATTGACTGATCATCTGTGTTATGTTGAGTGGTGCAGGGTGCTATGGTAGCATACATAAATGGAATTAGAAGTAACCCTACCCTCTAGAAATTTGCAGCCATCCATAACTGAATCTGCATGACTGGGTGGCATCAACAATAAATGGTATAGAGTTTGGAGCACAGAGCATTGTGGTTTGGAGTTCCGATGGGGAGGCTTCATGGAGGAGATGGGCCTTGAGGGTAGCCTTGAAAGAGTGAAAGATTTAGATGGGGGGAGGAGAGAGGGAAGGGAAGAAAGGAACCTGTGAGGAGCCTGGCCTGACTCAATGGGGATCCCCTTGGAGGACTCGTGGGAAGAGGGTTGTCATACTTAGAAAGTAAAATTGGGTGTCATGATGGTGGTTGTATCCAACATGTAAGTTTCTAGAGATGGGACAAGAATGTGTGTGAGTGTGCAAATAGAAAGCCTTATTTCCTACATTATTTTTCTTTTTAAAAATATGGTACCTGCTTTTTTATTTGTCAACAAAATCAAATTATAGCCACACTTTCCATTAGCACCATCCTCTAACTGATTGTTTTTCCTCCAGAGTTATCATTGGCTCTCACTTGAATTCACATGCAAATCTCTATAAAGTCACTGTATACATAATTTGATTTTGTTTTTTTCGGTCACTTGGCTTCCAACTCTTTATGTAAAATGTCTGTGTAGGTGGGTGTTTGGGCTGTATTCTGTGCAAGTATAGAAATAAAGGATAGAGAACCATTTAAAAAACAAGTTTCCTGTACCAACCTAATCCAAGAAAACATATAAGGAGGATGAGTATCTGTGTCCTTCACATATATTAAGGCATGCCAAAAAATATATTACCTTTTTATACATCAGAAATTTTTTTTTAGGCAGTTGCATGGTCCAAATTCTGATGCTGCTTTAGAACAGTCTTCATGTTCATATTGGGTTTTCTAAACATCATTGCCTGCGAATAAACTTGAGTCTGTTCATGGAAAATCTACTAGTGTGCAGACTATAAAAATGGAAGGCTTGGCGGCACAGAAAGTGCTAGACACACCCTAATAGAAACCAGTATTTTATAACTCAGTTCTCCAGAAATAAAAAAAGAGAGCGACATTTTGGTGGGGTCCAAATATTGGTTTAAACTATTGAAAAACCACAGGAGCAGCCACTAGCTTCTAGGTTCTCCTCTCAAAAGCAAAATATGCTTTCTGTGAAACCGTTCTAACCCTGAAAAGAAACATTTTGGTGACATGTAGCTTTATGGAGGTTCCCAGTTGATATTTTTATGGTACAGGCGTCCAATTTCATGCCTGGGAGGGAATTTCTGTCAAGGGCTGTTCTGGTGAGCACATCCAGCATGCCTGATTTGGGGCCTGTGGGTTATGCTGGGAAGATACACAGATGTTGGCGTAGAATATGGGAGGGAGGTAATGGGGCCGTCTGCAGGGCAAGCCTCTGGAGCAGCTCTGTCCTACCACATTCAAGTCTGGTTCCTTGGTTTCCTCAGGATAACGCTGAGACAGGGAGAGAAGACTGGGGTTGGGGTTATAGGAGAGGAAGTAGGGTTTAAGAAGGTGTGGCAAATATCAAACAACATGAGAAGCTGTGGGGATGTGCCAGCCAGAGTCCAGCCCCAGACGGCTAGTACTGAATGCAAAATAATAGTGATGTTTTGAATTTTACTTATTTATTCCATGTTAATTAAGCACATACAAGGCACTTGAGACTGAACTGATTGTTTATATGATATTTAACCCTTAGACCAGCCTTCTGGGATAGATACTATAAATAGCCCCATTTTATAGACCAGAAAACTGAGGCACAGAAGGAGGTTAAGTAACTTGCTCAGGGATATGCAGCTTGTCAGGGTATATGAAGACAGTCTAACAACAATAATAGTACTCTTGTACCAGGTAGATTAGGTAAGTTAAGTTGGCAGATGGCACCAGGTTCCTTTGTATCCCCCACCACCTCCCACGGGGCCTAGAACACTGACCATTAGGTTCCTTCATGAGGCTCCTTCTGTTAGGACATTGTATCTTCAGAAGGCCCTGTTTTAGGGGTGCCTGGGTGGCTCAGTCGGTTAAGCGTCCGACTTTGGCTCAGGTCACGATCTCGCCGTCCGTGAGTTCGAGCCCCGCGTTGGGCTCTGGGCTGATGGCTTGGAGCCTGGGGCCTGCTTCTGATTCTGTGTCTCCCTCTCTCTCTGCCCCTCCCCCGTTCATGCTCTGTCTCTCTCTGTCTCAAAAATAAATAAAAAACATTAAAAAAAAATTAAAAAAAAAAAAGGCCCTGTTTTAAGCAGCAGACATTGCCTGCATCAGCCCAATGACACATGGGCAAGGATTGGCTGGGATTGGAAAGGATTGGAGGAAGGAGTAGAAAGCAGAGCCAAGGGAGGTGTTGAAGACAGACAGACATCCCCTTCATCAGAGTGCTTAAGCTGAGTCCTAAGAAATTTTTTTTCACTCCAGCATTGAGTCATTTCAGATCAAGAATGGTAACCAGTTGGATTTGAGGATGAGAGAAAACTCAAGGATGAGCCTGCCCCACAGTGAAGAGAAGTTGAGATTCAGAGCTAGATGACTGGGGTATGGGTGTCCAGCACTGTCTCTTACCGCCTTTTAGTAACATTGGTTTCTGATCAAAGGCAAGCCATAGCTCATGGCAGAATATGTGAAAACGGTACAAAGAAGAAAATTAGATTGAGCCCTAAGAATAGATGTGCTTTTCCAGAGCCAGAAAGCAATCCTGAAGAGATGCAAGGGAGCTTTATTTGGAGAAAGAGGGGGCTTTATAAGAGAATAAAAGTCCCCCTTCTGCAGTGTTTACTCAGGAATACTAAAAACATCTGGCTAAAAACTGTCAGAACCAGAACTGGAAGCCAGATCCTCTGGCTTCTCTGTCCTTCCCCAAAAACATACGTAAGTTTAAAATAGGACCAGAGTTACTCTGGATGGTGGGATATCAAAGGATCCCTTCTCTATTTCCTTCTGACACCTTCCACCGTGTTCTTGCCACCCTCTCCCCTCCTTTCCCTCTTCGGAGACTTCTCCCCAAGAAGCACATCTGCCCACCGGCCACCACAGGCCCATACCAGGCCCTGCCCTTCTTTCTGGCCCACCCCTGCCCCGCATCCAGAGAGCCCTCCACAGAGCCCTCAGAAGATTTTTATATTCCTTAATACCCAAAAGATATTTAGCAGGTTTTATAGATGCCCAGTGATAATTGCAAAGGTTAATTTACCCTGAGTTTAACAGCTATCAGCTTCAGGGATAGATTTATTGACCTCTAGTTCTCCAATTGTTTTTCATCTTTGTTTATATTGATTGTTTTTGTAAGGAAATGGAAATTAGTTCATCTGTGTTAGCTTCTCTACCGTTAGGATTTAACTTCATAATTTAGTCTCAGTGAAACAAGGTGGGCAGAGCTCAGTCAACACAGAGTCAACTTTTAGAGAGCCCAGAGGAGTGTCCAATGGGAATTCAACAACAATTTCTTGACTTTCTCTTTCCTTTTGACTTCTCTGACTGTATATAAACCTGTTTCCTGCACCCTTCCTCCACTGGTCCTCCTGCTTCCCTCATTAATGCTCTTTTCCTACCTGTGTCCCCTCAGGCTGAGGCCTTGGCCTGGTCTCTCCTGACAATACACTTTCATATGAGAGAGAACACCCACTCTTTCAGCACAAAGCCAGATATTCCCAAAGCTGCATTCTAGCCCAGTCCTCTCTCCCAAGCAAGAATCCCACCTTTCAGGGCCTCTGGAGAGGCCAGGAGACCTTTCGACTCAGCGCCTCCACACCCAGACCAGTACTTTACCCCCCTCAGCTTTTCCCAGCTCTTCTGTGGCCTCCTCAGCCACCAAGTCGATCAGAGTAAAACAACTGTAAAGTCATAAGAACAATTAAATATCCCGTACACATGATCCCATGGCAAAACCAGGAGATGGATAAAGCAGGTATTATTGTTCTCAGATTACACATGAAGAAACAGATTCAGAGCGATTACCCCAAATCATAAAGAAAGTGGTGAATTTTCACTATTGCAAACTACCAACCCCCCAAAAAGGGGCAGCAACAAACCTACATATCCAACCTAAACAAACTATTCAAATAGCTATTGAACGATTAAATACATGATCACATTTCCACACAGTGGGATATTATTCAGCTGTTAAAAATTAATTTGGAGAGCATATAATAAATAGTTTGCATTATAATGTATAAAGAAAGCTTGGTAATCTATTATCTCAATTGTGCTACATACATGTATACACACACATATAAAAATGTATGTATATTTATACACACACACCCCTATAAATACATATGCATACACACACACACCCTTTTGTATAGAGAGAAGGGGAGGGGACTCCCTTACATTCAGTCATACACATAAATTTTATTTTAACATTTTAAGGCTGGAACAGAATTAACAATTCTATATAATGAGTTTCTAGGTAATTATAATTTCCTTCTTTGTACTCTTCTTCCAGATATTTCTGCAGTGAATATGCATAACTTTCAGAGGGAAGTTTGATCTCACTTGATTGTTGCTTTTAAGTGAGATCCAGTGGCCAGTCCACTGCTCATCCTTTGGGCTTTCTTGCAGTTTTGTCTCAGGTCCTTCCATCTTCTTCCTTCTCTTCCTTCCTGTGATCCTCTTTCTTCCTCAGACCAGTCCTCCATGAGTCCTTCTCATGGCTCCTCCTGGTGGGGGTACGTTCTAGGCTTCTTTCCTCAGCCCTCTTCCTGCTCACCTATTGCCCCGTCTTTGGCTTTCCCCTCTCCCTGGTACCTGTCCCACATCACACTGTCCCCTCTGAGCCCACCCAGCCTGGGCCTTGTGAGCCCTCATGCCATGAAGAGGAAATGTAGACCACCAGAGTGGGTAATGAGCTCATAGATTTGAGGCCTGCAGTCTGCCCCAGAGCACCAGAGCCTCTCAGACCAAATGGACATGCTGGATGAGCTTGCTCACTCAGCCATTTTGGTTCCTAAACATGGCCTCGCCATTGCTTGCGGACCAGCAGTGTGTGCAACCATACCTCCTTCTTATCATTTGCAAGTGAATGAATATGACCACCATGATTTTTGAAAGAGAGATCAGAGAATATGAAAGGCAGAATAATAGGGCGCCTGGGTAGCTCAGTCAGTTGATCGTCAGACTTCAGCTCAGGTCGTGATCTCATGGCTCATAAGTTCAAGCCCTGCATGGGGCTGGCTGCTGTCAGCCTGTCAGCAGAGCTCTCTTGGGATCCTCTGTCCTCTCTCTCTCTGCCCCTCCCCCTTGTGTGTATGTGTGTGTGTGCACATGTGCACATGCTCAATTTCTCTCTCAAAAATAAATTTAAAAAATCTTGAATAAAGGCAGAATAATCAAGATAGGAAGTGAATTCTTAGAAAAAAACAGGCATTTATGAGAAAACAGGCATTTTAGAGAAAACAGCCTCACACTGGGCTTTCCATTCACCCCCAGAGGGAGGTCAGTGATGGGCTGAAGGTCATGGTGGGATGAAGATGTCTAGTTCCAGCCATCCTTGCTTTTGTGTGTTTCATTTTTGTTAAAAAAAAAAAAAAGGTTTTTTTCACATAAAAATAGCTCTGCCAAGTTGTCATAACCCAACGAGAGTGACTGGAGTCTGAGCAAAGTCTGAAGGGGATAAAGGTTGGTGATAATTAGGGCCAAGACTGTCTTAAGGCAGGATGGAGGCTGGCAAGGACTAAGAGCAGCTGGTCAGGTCATCAGGAAGTCAGGACATGTGGCAGGGGCCACAAAAAGGGCCTTTCTCTTGAGTCACTTGGCCTGCAACAAGTCTACCAGTCATGGCCGCCCCAGCCTGCTTGGGCCTCTTCACCTGGAGGGGAGCCCCACTTAAAGAGTCCAAAACTTTGAGAAAAGCTGGCTCCCTAGCAGAGGCATCCTGACCTCTTACCTCCTACCCAGAAGCAAGTCCTCCTCCTGACCTCTCCCCGGCCCCAGATTTCTGCCTCATCCTTGATGCTTCCCTTCCCTGAAGCCTCTCCCACCCAGGTGCTTCTCTCCCACTCACCTCACAAGTCGTCCTGGGCATTGGAGGGACTAAGGCAGTGGAAACTCTGAGACCTGTGGCCATGACTGGTCATAAAGCAGCTTCCAGATCTTAACAGCTTCCAGAGAGAAAAGCCAGGCTTTTGCCAATGGACTACGTTCCTGAGTAGTAACACGAAGAGCTGAACAACAGCAGTACAGTGACTTTGAATTCTCAAGGCAACTGACTTTCCAGGTAGAGTTCTGAAGTGCAACCATCAGTCAAGTGTGTTGGGTGGAATAAAGTCACCATAAGACATGTTTCCAGACAATTACCTTACTGTGTTCCCTTCTTTAGGTTGCTGCTGGATCAGGAGTCAGCCCACTGAGGCCCCCAGGCCAAGTCCACCTGCCATCTGATTTTGAGTGGCCCATGAGCATTTTAATCTTTTTTAATGGTTGCATTTAAATGGTTATATAAGTGTCCAGATCTGTTTTGCCTTTTGGCCCTTTATTCCCTGGCCCTTTCAGGTAGTTTGCTAGTGCCTGTATTAGACAAAGTATTCCAGTGAAATGGGAGTAAGAAAGAAGAAGCCATGAGATCCAAAAACAGGAGATGGACACAGGAGAGAAGGAATGAAGGATTGGAGGGAGAACCGGGTGACAGCCTGGAGCAGGCTTAGAGGGAAATGTGCCCAGAGTTGATCCAGGGCACAGAAAGCTCCCAGAAGAGTCTCCAAGAAGGAAAATTAAAGTGAAAGATTGGTTGATGTGTCAGAACCTACTGAGAACTCTGTATTCTGTTAGGAACTTTGGGAGTGAATTAGGGCTAGGCAGATAGAAAACTAACCAAAGAAGAACAAGGCAGTTTTTAACTTCTGAGAAAACAAGATGAATAAGAAAGGAAATACAGTCATGGAAGTGATAGAACATACATGACTCAGCTATGAATGGTATCCAAATCATGGTAATGTAAATCACTGAAGTTAGAGTTAGCCAAATATTATAATAGAACTAAATGGGAAAGTGAAAGGAGAAATGAATGGAGAAGAGAGTTAATTTATCACTTTCCAAAATAGGAAGTTAAAAGCAAATAAAGTTAAGGGCTAACAGGATAAGCATGTAATTTAAATATAAAGAGGTAATTATTAGTTGGAACAGCTAAAATAGTTTGAAGTATTTGGGGTCTAAAGAGCCAGCATCAGAGGTGGGCCAGAGGATGCTGCATTTTGTAGAAGCCGTAGAATGACCTGACTTTTAAAATAGTGTACCCAGGGGTACCTGGGTGGCTCAGTCAGTTAAGTGTCCAACTTCGGCTCAGGTCATGATCTCGCAGTTCGTGAGTTTGAGCCCCGCGTCGGGCTCTGTGCTGACAGAGCCTGGAGCCTGCTACGAATTCTGTGTCTCCTCTCTCTCTGCTCCTCCCCCACTCATGCTCTGTCTCTCTGTCTCTCTCTCTCCTTAAAAAATAAAGCATTAAAAAAAATAATAATAAATAAAGTAGTGTACCCAAGGGGTGCCTGGGTGACTCAGTCGGTTGAGCATCTGGCTCTTGATTTTGGCTCAGGTCATGATCTCACAGTTCATGAGATGGAGCCCCATGTCAGGTATTGCACTGATAGTGCAGAGCCTGCTTGGGATTCTCTCTCCCTCCCTCTGTCCTTCTTTCCCTCTCTCCCCCTCCCTCTTTCTCTGCCCTTCCCCTGTTTGAGTGTACTCTCTCTCTCAAATAAATAAACTTAAAAAAAATAAAATAATGTACCCATAATCACTTTGAAAATAGATTTTTAAAATAATAAAAAGAAAAAGTGACTTGTTCAGCCCAAGGAGTGATGTCCTGGCAACCATGCCCAGGTGGGAAAAAGGCACAGTGGGGGTAACCTCAAGCCCCTGGCTGGAGGAAGTAGGCTTCAGTGTCCTGGGGCCATGCTAGTTCTGATTATCATTATTGTTCCTGACATTAGTGTGAGTACATTTCAATAAAATGTCAAGACTGATAGCCATTGATTCATGCAATGAACACTCTCTGCATTTCAATCCCTGGCTGGAGCTGTTGGGATGAATACATCATGATTCCTGCCCTCAGCAGTTCACACACTGGTGATAAATAAAGTCATTCATCCAGCTGGTGTATGATGGCTCTACACAGCGATAATATACTAGAAGGATACATGATTGCAGGGACAGGTGCTCAGAGGTCAGAAGTCCTTCGGGGAACATGAGACTCTTAAATATGGAGAACAAACAGCGGGTTACTGGAGGGGTTGTGGGAGGGGGGATGGTCTAAATGGCTAAGGGGCATTAAGGAATCTACTCCTGAAATCATTGTTGCACCATATGCTAAATAACTTGAATATAAATTTAAAAAAATAAATTAAATTAAAAAAAGAAGTCCTTCGGGGAGCCCGGGAGGTTGACTAGGAATCAGGGGAGATGGGGTGAGGCAGGAGCAGATGTCCAAGCACCAGGGAACGAAACGTGCAGAGGCACAGAGAGGACCCAGGAATGATAGAGCTTGTTACAGCTGAGACCTGTGTGTGGCCTGGAGTCAGGAACTCAGAGTTTTTAGAGGAAGAAGCTGGAGAGGTGAATAGAAGATAGACCCTCCGCTAAGAAAGCAGGCATGCCGTGATAAAGAGTCTGTCCTTTGCCTTCCCCCGTGACATCACTTCCTGGACTGACTGGTCTCTATGGGTTTTTTGAGGTTTAAATTTATCATTGAGCTCCTACTATGTGCCAGGGACACCACCGTGTACACAGGAGTCCAGGTCCCCTGTCCTGGGATTTGCAGTGAACAGACAAGTGAAGCAGGTGGGAGGCCCTTGAATAGGCCCTGTTTGCGGGGCAGGGGGGCGGGGTTGTTCTGGATAGAAGGGATGTTCAGGGTGTGTGTGTGGCGGTGGGGGGGGTGGTAATAGGGAGAGCAGCAGGCTGTGTTTGCATCTGAGTAGAAGAAGCAGAGAGCATGTGTGGGACTGGGGAAAGGATGAGCCACTTTCTCTTTGGGACAGAGAGGTGGATGACAGGGATGTGAGGCCTCACGGGAAAAACTGGCCCTGGGGTTTTGGGCACAGCTCCCACATACAGCTGTGTCAGCACAGGGCGGCCTGCTGGGGCTGGCAGTCTGCAGCTCGGTTTGTGGGCGCTGAGGCCAGCATGGGGAGAGGCCCTGGGGCGAGTCTGCTGACCGCCTGCTCTGTGGTGAGCTCAGGCTGAGGTTCTGACAGAGGAGGCAAGGGCCCCAGGAAACTGGTGGAGGGGGCATTTTGGAGGGAAGCCACCAAAAAGGAAACTGGAGGCTCTGAAAGTCAGTGCCCCAGGTTTTTTCAAGGAGGGAAGAGCAGGAGGTGTTCCACTGCTGAAGCAGACAGTTACAGAGCTGGAAGAGAGCTCTGTGGGTGGAGGGGAATCAGTGTGAGAGAAGGAAGGCTGATAATCCATCCTATGGGTATCTCATATACACCCAGTGCTGTTCTTTTATGGATTTAAAAACTCAGTTTCTGATTCTGAAGAAGATACTATTAAATTGAGAATATAAAACAAATTAGCAGAATCATCTAGTCCAGCTCCCCTACTTAACACACCAAGAAACCAGGAGGGTAAACACTTGAGCCCATGGACACAGAGAGTACATTAGGGACAGCAGGCAGTCTGGGAGCCTGGCTGTCTCCTCCACACCCTGCTGCCCTCACAGTGGCTGGGGACAGGAAGTTTTCCCTGTATTTGGGGAGGGACCCCATGGCCACAGCTCTGGCAACCTGACTCCACGGGTCAGCCATTGTCAGCATCTTGGAGTTCCTGCACCAGGTGACTTGATTTGAAAAGGTTTACACCTTTTGGTGGTGCTGTCTTCTGTTGTCATGAAATTTGGAGACATTTACTGCCTTTGAGACAAGTACAGGGAAAGTGTAATTTAGGAAGGAAGTCTCAGCCTGGGTACCCAATCAGTTAAGCGTCCAGCTTTTGATTTTGGCTCATGTTATGATCTCATGGTTTGTGAGATGGAGCCCCTACATCAGGCTCTGCGCTGACTGGCACACAGCCTGCTTGGGATTCTCTCTCTCCCCCTCTCTCTGCTCCTCCCCTACTCTGTCTCCCTTTTTCTCTCAAAATAAATAAAAAACATTTTTAAAAATCTTTAAAAATAAAAACAGGAAGTCTCAGAGAAAGACAGAGAAAGACTGTGTAACTTCCAGGAACACAGTCTCCACAGCTAGTTCTATTCTTGAGTGATGTGAGTGGGACTCTCTCAGCTCACAGTGATTCCATCTGAGTAGGGGTCCCAGCGGAGCTCGGGAGTCCAACCTCAGGGTCCTTGCGGGTGAGTGAGACACCTGCCATTTCCCCTCCCATCTCCCAACTACATTCCCCAACACTGTCATTCCCCTGGGCCAGAGATGGCCATGGCACCAGTGGATATCCAAAATGTGGCCTGACTCAGGTGTCAGATCTCAAATCCATGAACAACAACAACAAAATAAAAACCACAGTTACTACAGAGTATGTGTAAGGGGTACTATAAGTGCTATATGTGCCCCTTTCCTATTGTTCCACTTCCAAATTGACTGAAATCCAAAAATGTCATTGTACAAAATTTATATTTCACTAAAAAAAAAATTAAGTAGAACACTGAGCAAGGCATAGTACTATCTACCAAATCATCTCCCATCCAGAAGTACCTTCTGGTTTCTTCTCTCTCATACGTTCCAACCTCTCTAATACAGCTAACCATCTATTTATTTATTTACTTACTGTAAACTCACTAAGCTGAGGGTTCATGTGTTGCTGTATTAATCTAATTATAGCACCTTCAAAGAGTCTCTTCCCTTTAGGCTTACATGCCCACTGTCTCAGGACATATTTTGTTTATTTTTTTCCAGTATCGGCTGGAGTTTGTTCCATTTTATTGCCTGATATTTTTTTTTGACGTTTTAGGTTTTGTATCTGCACTCCAAAAATTGAAGAATTCCAAAGGCAGACATTTTTATTGCATCAGTCTGTTTACTAATTTCACATATTACCAAGTTGGCATCCTCCCAGGGCTCTGAATGCGGCACCCTGCCGGTGTCCTTGTTGGCAGTGTGCTGGCCTGAGCCTGGGTTTTAAGCGCCTGCTGCGGTGAACACTTTGGGAGCTGCCAGCAGAGAGAGAGAGGATCACCCAGAGAGACAGACATGGCCTATGCTATTCTGATCCCCAACAGCTCCCAAAGCATTAAAATAGCTGGTGAGCGTGAAGGGACATGAATGGGGAGGCTCCGGGGGTGGTGGCAGGGATGGGTGCTGCTGCTGTGGAGAGAGGGTTCCTGCTGGAATTGAACACTAAGGGCGTGGGGGTGGTGGTGGTGGCACATCTGGGACTCCAGGAGATACTGCTGCATGGAGGGGTGCAGACAGGCAGAACCCAGGGGGCCAGGCAGCAACCCCATGTGAAATGCAAGGCATTGACCTCGTGCTGAGTTCGGGAGGTGCTTGAGTGCATTCAGTTCAGCATGTACTTCCTGAATCTGCACCTTGTATGTATCCTGAACAGATAGAATCTGGGCCTCAAAGGATGAGAAAGAGCACACTGAATCATGCATTCAGCTATTCATCTACAGACTTATTGAGCAATTTCTACATGGCAGATGCTGCCCTGGTTGTAAGGATATCCATGTCCTCTGAGCATCACTTGTGGAATCACATGGTGCCAATCCTAATGCAGCCCTGGGAAAAGATGACACTGGAATTGGGTACAAGGACCCCCCTTCCTGGAAGGATGTGAGTGTTGGCCTGGGACTCTGGGTGAGAGGAGACCTTCAGCAGGAACAAACTGTCGCTGTGCCTCTTCCACCTGGGCACAGATCCACTGGCCTCAGCTGTGGGCACAGAGGACCAGGGCAGCTGGGGTCAGGGCACCACCCCAGGGAGAGCCAACTTAATTTTTGGTACTGTTTGGCTCTCACCTGCCTGTCTTCAGCCAGTTGGGCTAAGGCAGAGCCATACATGTGAAGGAGTGAGCCACCCCTTCACAACAGGGACAAAGAAAGTGTTTGATTAAATTAGATGCGTGTTTCTCCCTTCAGACAAAGCCTTAGCAAAACAGGAACAGAAGGAAGATTCCTTAATTCGGTAAGTGGTATCCATCAAAAACCCACAGCAGAGATATTATGTGGTGGGAAAATTTTAGAGTCAGTTGTGTTAGTCAGGAACAAGCAAGGGATGCCACATAGCATTGCCCTGGAGGCTCCCACCAGTGCAACAAGGCAAGAAAAAGAAATGGGAAGTAGAAGAAAATGATCATTTTGTGCAGGCAATGTAGTTGTTCATAGAAAAAAAGCTGATCTGCTACAAAATCTATTAGAACTAATTATAGAACTCAGCAAAATTTCTCAATTTGGAGATAAATATACAGGAATCAGTTGGGTTCCTATATATCACTAATAACCGTTTAGAAACTATAATAGAAAAAAATTATACTTACAGTAGCAACCAAAACTATACGCAAGAGCCTTATGGAAATGACTCTAAACCATTATTGAAGGACACAGAAGATCTGACTGAATGGTGAGATATATCATGTTATATATCATGTTAATGGATGGGAGGTTTGATACCATAAAGATACCAATTTGCCCTAGATTAATACAGGGTGTTCATGGCATTTGGTCAAATGATCCCAAGAACAGTCAAGACAATTTCCAAGAAGAATAAAATGAGATCTCACAATTTGTGATATCAAGCCCTTGTGTGGGCTCTGTGCTGACAGTGCAGAGCCTGCTTGGGGATTCTCTCTCTCTCTCTCCTCCCCTCCCCACCACTCTCAAAATAAATAAACATTTTTTAAAAGGCTTATTATGAGTTACAATAATTAATGTGGTGTGGTGCCAGTACTGAAATAGATCAGTAGAACAGAGTAAAAGACACAGACCCATGCAAAGTTGATAAGGAAGAGGTGGCCTAACAGATCAGTAGGACAAGGATAAACTATTCAATAAATTAAATAAATTGTGAGGAGAAAAAGTACCTCACGCAGTATGCACAATAAATTCTAAATGGATGAAAGATCTAAATGTGGAAAGCAAAACCTTAAAACTCCTGGAAAATATATGAGACTCACTTCCCACCTCATGGCAGGAAAGGATTTCTTAAAATGAGATTTGAAAACCACTAACAATAAAGGAAGACATTCGTAGATTTGACTATGTTAAAAATTTTAACTTCTGTATGACTAAAGACACCACAAATAAAGTTAAAACATAATACTACAGACTGGAAGGAGATAGCTGCAACTCATGCGATCAGCAGAGGATTAGAATGTGTAGCACAGTAAAAGCTCCTACAGATTAGCTAGAAAAAAACCATACAATCCAACTGGGGGAGGGGGCAAAGTTAGCAAATTCTATGAATAAGCAATTACAGAGGAAAGATCTGAATGCTCAGTACACACACAAAAAAATATATTGAATTTCACTGGCACTCTGAGAAATATATGTTAAAACAAGATACTATTTTGAACCTATCAGGTTGGCAGAAAATTAAAAGGTGGGCTATTTGAAGTGTTGATGAGGAAATGGAACCACAGGAAATCAGACGCTGCTGCTGAGAGTGAAAATTAGTGCAGTCTTGCTGGGTAGCGCCCGCGGCCTCTGGCACAGGAGCTGGCAGCCATGTTCTAGATGTAGGACCCAGGAGACTATTGTCTGTGTGCAGAGACAGGTCTGTGGACCTTTCTTGCTTTGCAGAAAGTGGAAAGAACTTAAATGTTCATGATCAGGAAACGTGGATGCATAGTATATTTACATAATAAGCAACTAAATAACTAAATTCGAATGATTTTGAAAGCATGTTGTTAAAGGAAGAATTGCAGAAAAATGCGTGTGGTATGACACCTTTACCTGAAGTTTAAAAACATTCTAAACAGGGGCACTGGGTGGCTCAGTCAGTTAAGCAGTTCAGCCTCTGACTCTTGATTTGGGCTCCGTTCATGATCTCAGTTGGTGAGTTCGAGCCCCACGTCAGGCTCTGTGCTGACAGCAAGGAGCCTGGTTGGGATTCTCTCTCCCTCCCTCTTTCTCTCTCTCTCCCTCTGCTCCCCCCATGCACACTGTCTCTCTCTTAAAATAAACATTAAAAAAATAAATAAATAACACTCTAAACAATATCCCAGTGATACGTGCATACTCGTGAGGCAAAACTATAAAAACGTGGTTGAGACAAAGACACATCAGCTTCTCAACTGCAATTAGGTCTGTGGAGATAGAAGTGGGAAAGAGGGAGCTGAAAACAAAGAGGCTTTTTACCTTGCTCTGTCTCCTAGGACAAAATACTGAGATTTGTTCCATCTGGGTAGTGGCCACATGAGTAGAGTTTGTTATATTCTATTTTGTCTATATACTTGAAATGTGTCATGGCTTTTTAAAAAAATTCTGAGGGGAAAAAAACCCTTAATTTCCATTTTCAAGTGGGCAATAATTCAAAAAACATTTAAACTAATTGATATTTGTCACTCGTGACTGGCAGTTTAGTGTGGTGGGTTGAAGCACAGGACTCTGGGGCAGCCTTCCAGGTCCGAATCCTGCTTTGCTTCTTCCTAAATGGTATTTAGGAAGCTGTTTAATTTCTCTCTGCTGTGGATTCCTTGGATGTAAAATGCTGCCACCGATGATGATGATGATGATGATGATGATGATGATGATGACAGTGATGATGATGATTAGTGCGTGCTCATAGAGTTGTCACGAGGATATGATGAGTTAGTGTGCATAAAGCACTACAGAAGTGGACTCTATTATTGTGCCCAAATACGATCTACCATTCGGAGAGACACTAGTTACTTATTATATGCAGGGGAGAGTGGGGGAGGGGATGAATAAGCTTTGTTGAAAGAAACCGTGTAAGTAGATGTTTTCAGTGATGGTTGCTCTTCTAACTGCAGTAAGACAAAAATATCTCTCAGATCTCCAAAATTAACCTGTGGAGTTGGAGATGATTCAGCCCCCAGTGACTTCACACGTATCTGCTTCAGTTAGCTCTGGTAAGTAAAATCATCACTCATTCACTTTTCAGAGCTGGCTGAAAAATCAATATGAAAAATAAAATCAATATGTAACTGTTGAAATATATAGAATCCCCTCTAAAAATGAAAGCTACATCTATCTTCAAGTTTTGATGGATATGTGGTATTGTATCATGGAATAAGAATGGCTTTTTTGTATTTAAAAACAATGATGAAATGTAAATCTCCTCACTAGATGGGGATTTGAATTGAAGCCTATTTAATGTCTCAACTAAGTGAGAAGAAATCACAGACGTTAGGGAGTCAAGGATGATTTTCTGAAAGCAGATACCAGAAGGGAAAGATTGCAGGCTTTGTCTGGAGTTGACTTGAACTTGGGTCCAGCTGCAATTCTGCTACTTACTAGCCCCATAGCCTTGAGTGAATTACTTAAACCTGCTGTGGCTCAGATTCTCATCTACAAGATGGGACTCACAGTCCTTCTCTTGCAGAACTCTTGTGAGGACCTAGTACGTGCTCGGTGCTGATGAATGGGGGATCGTAAGGGTCTAAGACAAAATGAGATCACGAGCCGTTGAGCCTCACTTACAGCTGACCCTGCCAATCGCTCTTCACCTTACTTGGAACAGTAACTTATTTCAAAGCCCAGGAATTTTTCAAAATGAAGAAAACCTGGTCTTCTTAAAGATGATCAAATGCTGCTTTTAAAGAGTATTCAATGCAAGGTATTGCAGCAATCAGGATCGGCTTTCCTATAAGGAGTGTCCTGTTCTGACTGCCACTGCTTTCGCATGTCCTTGCACAGCATCCTGGAATATCCAGTCCAGTTGGGAAGATTCATCATGCCTGGTCCCCCCAAAATACTCAAGTCATTTCTAACCACTGGAGGAATGAATTTCTAGGAATGACCAGCCACTAAGGGCAAAGCCAAAATTCTGTGCCCGCTCCCAGGCCTGAGCCAAAGGCAAGATTTCCGAGGCCACCAAGCCTGAGCCGGAGGCAGAACACCTGGCTAAAGCAATACCCCCCTCCTCTGCACACCCTTCTCTGACAACTCCATCCTTCTCCCTTCC
>NW_026057582.1:92210381-92232030 GCF_023721935.1 Panthera uncia | reverse complement strand
GGGTGTGAGGTGCCCACTGGGTAGGCTCCTGTGACCATCTCCACCCAGACAGAGGCCCCTTGGGCACCTGGAACAGCATGCCGAATTCATCCTCCCCACCAGCTCCTAGATGCCTGTTGCAGTTGGTGGTGCCTTAATGCCACCTCCCCCACCTGGTTTCCCAAGCTACAAGAAGCACTCAGCGTCATCCTTGACTCATCCCTGCCCCCCAGCAGTCATCCATGCTGTTCCTTATTGCCCCCCCTGCCATCACAAAGGACAAGCTAAAATCAAAATTACAGTGCATTTAACTGTCTTGCTAATTGCCATGGCTTCCTACTACCTTGGGGAATATCTCAACACAAGTAAAAGTGTTTGAAATCCATATTTCAAATCGTCTTATTAAAATTTGTGAAATTTTTATGGCTCATTTCTTTTCAGATCTGATTAGATCATTACTTTTACCTTAATTTGGCTACGGAAAAGCTCTTACGATGAGGATAATCGTCAGCCCCGCCATTTCCTTGCCATTCACTTATGCTGGCAATGATTAGCGTATTGTCTTCAGTCCTCAGTTTTGTTTCTCATGAGAATCTTTTAAAATCACTGGCCCATTTTGTGAGGGTTCAGTTAGAACTAAATAATATAATCACTGAGTCTGTTTAAAGCACACATAAACAAATGCTGAAATAAATCAAAACTTTTGAAAGGGAATAAACAAGTGAGAGATGCACTAAATACCCCCAAACCCTGGATGGGGGACTTTCCCCACTTCCCTTAGAATGCCACACACCGGTGGGTCGCACAGTCAGCCTGTATGTTAAGTTTTAGTAAAGCTTAACTTCTAAGGAAACAAGGAGACAGGGACGCCTGGGTGGCTCAGTCAGCTCAGCATCCAACTTCAGCTCAGGTCACGATCTCACAGTTGAAGGGTTTGAGCCCTGCATCAGGCCCTGGGCTGGCAGTGCAGAACCTGGTTAGGATTCTCTTTCTCTCCGCTCTCTCTCTCTCTGCCCATCCCACATTTGCACTGTCTCTCTCTCTCTCTCTCTCTCTCTCTCTCTCTCTCTCAAAATAAAGAAATAAACTTTAAAAAAAAAAGAGACAGAAATAGAGCTTCTAATGGCTTCATTTTGCACACCTGGAGTGTTGCCTGGCCAACCCTGCTGCCGTCTGTGTCATGGTGACCCCCCTGTAGGACCCACGAGCTGCTTGCTTCTTACTGCAGGTGGTGGAAATTTGGGGACCTCAGGTCTCAGCCACAGAGGTGAGCCCAGGAGATATGTGCTCAAGGCGTGGTGGCTCTCTTGGGGGGTTGGGGAGACCCAGTCCTGAAGAAGGCTCAAGAGTGTGCTAGACTGAACTGCAGTCAGAAAAACTGCATTCCTGACCCTCCCAGGCCATCCAAGTTTTACTGTGATGCCTTTTAAAATATCCCAAAATATCTTCTTTAAGCCTCAAGAATGCTACCTCATTGAAGTATGAAAGGGATCAGACCAACAAAGGCATTTTTTCACGAGCTTCTAAGCTTTGATCATTTCTCTGTGGAGAGATGGGAGGATCGAGGTTTTTGCTTGTCTCTAACTCAAAGGCCCCACCATCATTCAATAATCGCATTTCATTGTAACTTCTCCAGTGTCATGTTTTTAATATTCCAGCAGTATACAAGTCACAGTTTTATACAAGGGAAGGAAAATGTTTTCTAGGTTGACTCCACTGGAGATGCAACAACTCAATTAATCTTCCTGGAAACCGTAACTCTGTTAGGTTCACATTTCAAAACTCTACTTAAGGTTGCTTAATAGTTTTGTCCCCATAGCAACATAGGGACAAGCAAGAACTAAAGCAGAGGCAGCGTCTTCTCTAGTAGGTGTTTTGTCATCGTCATGGATATCCCATCCTTCAGACCACCTCACCCCCACAGCCAGCCCCCTCCTCATCATTCACACAGAGAACAGACAAAGAAGCAAGCAGGGAGAGGCGAGGGTGTTACTTCCCCCCCTGGCTCCTGGCCCTTTATCAATAGTGAAGGACATGACCAGTCCAATCAGCCTTTCTGGGCGCGTATGCAGGTGAGCAGAAAGACAGGTGCTCATCACAAAAGTTCAAGTAGTTTGCGAGGCAGCTCCATCTCAAGGAGGCTTGCTTGAACTTCTTTCCCAACAGTTAAGTATAAGTGATTGCCAGGAATTTGGATTACCACTCTTCACCCTCTGCTTACCCTTCCACATACCCTGAAGACCCCTCCCACTTTCCTTGTACTCTGGGTCTCCTGCCTTGACAGATGGTACTTATTAAGCACCACAGATTGTTTTGCTCTGGGCACCATCTCCACTCTTCTACTCTAGCTACCTGTTCTACTGGCCATCATCTTAGGCTGTTTACAGAAGTGAAGTGATACTGTGAGCACTGGCTATGGCAGAGAATTTCTAATCTTACAAAGTTGATACAACTATCCATACTCGAATCCAAGTTTTCCACACACTCCTTAAGTGGAAGTAGAGGAGTCAGAGTCCCGAGAGTAAGGAGAGAAGAGATGAGTCTGCTCCCAGCCCCTCTGTACCTCACCACATGCTGGGTTGAGGATGCTCAGAGCACTTCATCCCTCATAACCATCATTTATTTTATTTTTCCCAAAATGTACTACCTGCTCTTCCTATGCTGAAGTTCATCTGCCTCCTTTCTGCCCACTCACCCAACTTGGTAAGATCTTCCTGCTGTTTATCACCACCAGTTCGGCATTTCACCATCTGGGAGAGCTTAGCATTGTCTAGAAATGTGGAAACATCACTTGTACTATGGCAGAACATCATTTATAGAAGCACCAATGGACACCAGCCCCAGCACTTTTCCATTTAGTGAAGGACCCACTTAAATTATCTTTTGCTTACTCTCTCCAAACTGTTTGCTAACTACCATTGTCACACCACTCTCCCCACATAGTTCTGATACTTTTCCTTTCCTTGTAAATATTCTAAGGGTGCCTACTCTCAGAGCACTGACTTCACATTGCTTTTACCTGAGCTTCCCCATCAGGGGAAGGAAGCCCCTGTCTATTCTACAGGGATCAATTTTGCAGCTTCCTCAGTCTTGTCTCATTGTGCCAGTCAAGTAAGCTATATAGTAGCTGCATAATCACATTTTTGTCTCCATTCTCAGAGATCCTGAGGTGTTGTAAACAAGTCATTACCTTTCATGACTGGGGAATGGGAACGTTTTTACAAACATTGTTAAGAGAATTACCCCTGGCCAAAAGAGCCTTCCAAAGGCTTGTACATAGCAATAAGAGGACGGTTTTCACCAAGACCTAATCTAGATCTCTTAGTGTTTCCCCAAAGTAAATATGTGTCCACTGATCAGGACTGTTTCCCCAGATATCCAAGTGCCTTCCTGACCTTGACTTCCAAAACTCACACGCTTCCTCTCAGCCTACAGCGTTCCTCCCTGATACATCACCAACACAGTCCGCCTGCTGAAGGTTGAGACAGAAGGATGGATGGAAGGAAGCAAGCCCAACATTTCTATGTGCAGAAGTCTTCTGAATAAGACCGCCTCCCCCAGGTTTCCCTAGTGCACACACCCTCCCTTTAATCAGGCACACATGATGGAAACAGTGGGGTCTCCTCACCCCTGCCAGGCAGATCCCCTGGGACATGTAAAAATTGACCAGAGTGTCTTATTTTTTTTTCTCTCAATACTACCCCAGCATTTCTCATAATATATGCCACAAGATACTGTGTGTGTGTGTGTGTGTGTGTGTGTACACAAATTTCGTAAGGTTCGGTAAGTTTGAGAAGTGGTGGACTAAATAAAACTACACAGGTGTCTTTACTGTGGGACTTCTCGAAGCCTTTAATAAGCTACTTGGTATGGCAAATCTTTAAGAGCCAGCCATAATATATGGTCATCCGCGAACTCATTGTAACTGGCCACAGACCCTTCCTTACCAGAGCGCCTCTCAGGACTAGTGTTCTGTAGGATACATGCTGGGGCATGTTGTGTTCTGTGGGTCTTAGAGGCAGCATGTCAGAGTCACTTAAGGAGCTTGTGATTACCAGCCGTCTCCTAAAGATCTTCATACTGACAGTCTGGGCTAGAGTGTGGGAATCTACTTATTGTTTTTTCTTAAAGCTTTCCTGGTTATATTGATGATCCATAGCCCTTGGGTTCCCCTGCTGTAGACTCTTGATATTTAAGGCTTCAGAGATGCTATACCTCTGACCCTCCTGAGCCCTCCCCATGGAAGCTTCTACACTAAATCCCCTTGTAGGTAAATAACACATTCTTATACAATAGAGATGGCTGAAAACTTACCAGGAAAAACACCCAAAGCCTTTATGATTTGGGGGAAATTGCTGGCCTGTATCTATGACTTTAGAAACCACTTTGTAACATTGTAGCCATCCCCATCCAGCCACATTCAAGTCCACCTTTAGCTTTCTCCAGCTGTTCTCACTCATGCCATTTTGGGCTATTTCACATGTTTTCATATTTTGTTTCATTTGTCTACATCTCACATCCCTGCAGGACCATATTTTGGGGGGATTTCATATACAGACGAACTAAGAGTAAGCACTCAATAACTGCAGAGAAACCAGAGGACAAAAGGGACTTTGCCCAGAATGAACAAAAAAGGGTTAAGGTTGACTACAGAATTAAAAAGCAAGTAGAGAGGCACGGTAAATCGGTCGATGTGGCAACATGAATGTGTACAATTTACCTGTACACAAAATTTATAGCATTTTAAATGGTAGGTAGGTCTCATATTCTGCCACCCTCTGCAGTTTTTCTTTGTTACTTTTTTGTTCAATTTTTAACTCCATGATATATGCATCACTAGTGGTTTAGGACTAGGGTGACTAAGGCGCCTGGGTGGCTCAGTTGGTTGAGTGTCCAACTCCAGCTCAGATCATGATCTCGCAGTCTGTGAGTTTGAGCCCCGTGTCAAGCTCTGTGCTGACAGCTCAGAGCCTGGAGTCTGCTTCAGATTCTGTGTCTCCCTCTCTCTCTCTCTGCCCCTTCCCCGCTCGTGCTCTTAAAAATTAAAAAAAAAAACCAAAAAACGGAATAGGGTGACCAACTTGTCCCAATGTGCCTGGCACTTTTCTCGTTCTAGCACTGAAAATCAGCTGTAAGGGAAACCCCTCAATCCTGACAAGTCAGAGCAGTTGGTCCCTCTACTCAAAAGACAGAAAGAATTCCCTGATCAAATAAAACTGGGAATTGCTACATCACTTTTATCCACCTGAGTCACTGCCGCAGTAACAAAACAAACTACCACAAACAGTGGCTTAAAGCAACACAAATTTATCATCTTCCACATCTAGAGATCAGAAATCTCTAAATAGGTTTTACAGGACTAAAAACCAGTGTATCAGCAGAGCTGCATTTTTTTTTTCCTAGAGGCTCGAGGGGAGATTCTGTTCCCTTTCCTTTTCCAGCCTCTAGAAGCCAGCCACATTCCTCGGCTGGTGGCTCCCTCCTTCATCTTAAAAGCAAGTGATCACGTCACTCTGACCCTCTACTTCCATCGTCAAATCCCGTTCTCTGGCCCACTCTGTCCTGCCTCCCTCTTTCACTTTGAAAGACCCTTGTGATTATGGGCGCCTGGGTGGCTCAATCAGTTAATCGTCCGACTTCAGCTCAGGTCATGATCTAATGGTTCGTGGGTTCAAGCCCCACATTGGGCTCTGTGCTGACAGCTCAGAGCCTGGAGCCTGCTTCAGATTCTGTGTCTCCCTCTCTTTCTCTGCCCCTCCCCCACTTGTGCTCTGTCTGTCTCTCTCTCTCAAAAATAAACAAACACTTTTTACAAAGAAAAGACCCTTGTGATTATATCAGGCTCACTGGATGATCCAGTGTAATTTCTCCATCCCCAAATCCTTAACTTCATCACATCTGCACAGTCTCTCTTGCTGGGTAAGGTAACATATTCTCAGGTTCCAGGGACTGAGATGTGGACACCTTTGGCAGCTGGAGGGTCATTGTTCTGCCTACCACACCCAGTGTTCTCAGAGAGTTGAAAACACCTTCATGTGTTAAAGGAATATTGTTAAGTCTCACAGGAAAAGAACCTTTTAGCATTGCCTGACCCAGTCCTGTCCACACTTACTTGATCAAGAAAGAAGCTCTTTACCCCCAAAGAGCACTTATCATCTCATGGAATGCAGCTGCTGTCACAGAAGGGGAGAATTCAATCTGGTTGTGCGTACCGCCGAGAGTCCAGAGACTTTCCATGTGATATGCAGATGAGGACAGTTTTGAGGAAATTGATTTATAGATCCAATTCCTCTTCCTCATTTCAGTACATACTCTTTTCTACACTTACCTGCCTGACAAACAACATGAGGTCAAGGCAGGGTGGACCTGTCTTCTTTCTGCTGTTTTCATCAGAGGCCACAGCCATTAAGAATCGTATCAGGACAGTATATTACCCTGGGTGCAAAACCTCCCTGGTCAGACACAGGGATGATGTGAAACTCTGGGGTTGGCGATGCCTCTTTGAAGCAAGACGCCATAACCTGCCCCCTACCCATCTCATTTGAAGCTGCATTTCCAATAAAAATTTTCCTTTTACATTTAGTATTTGTCAACATTTTAATATTTCATATTGTGTGTTAAAATGAAATAACTCACTCCAGAGGAAATGCTTTGAGGCTTGGAGATTTATGGTTACCAGAATCATCTTTTAATTTAAAATTTCAATTTGTATGCATCCTTTGACTGTAGAGAATTATGATGAATTGATCAAATAAAACACTTTCAAGCATAAAAACATATTAAGTTAAAGTTCTCTGGGTGTCATGGAAAAGAGATAGATTCAAAGGGAAAAAAAGAACAATGTAACATTTCTAAAGAAGAGCTTGCTCCTGTCACTCTAAAATGTACAATAATGTCCTATCACTGCCAGTGTTTATGTTATGTTGGACATATTTAAAAGAATGATATAGCAGGCTAATTTTAAATATCACTCTTATATAGAAATCATGTCTATTAACAAATTATAACTATTTAAACTTAAGGTGAAAAATATGGCTGCCAAGTTAAATATGCAAGGAGGTATGTAGTTTTTCAAAACCCTTAAGGGATTATATGAGCAAAAACGGTGACAGCTACTGGTCTAGAGAAAAATGTTGGGAATGCTGGCAGGGGAAAGAGCAGTGTTTGGAATCAGGCTCGCAGAGGAGCCTTGGTTAAAATGCTAGCTTCACCCAACAGAGTTAAAACCATGAAGCGTCTGGCACAGAGCCAGCCAGTGCTCCCTTCCTGCCACCAGGACCTGCCAAGTGCCATCAGTGTGTGAGGCACTGGGCATACAGTAGGGCTTTGACACCCGTCCCTGCTCGCACAGAGCTCACATTCTGGTGGACATGCATGTATTTGATCTGCCGCTTCTGTGTGGGTACATGCTTGCTGCATTTCTTTTCTTTTCTTATTTTTAATGTTTATTTATTTTGAGAGGGGAGGAGGGGCAGAGAGAGAGAGAGAGAGAGAGAGAGAGAGAGAGAATCCCAAGCAGGCTCCAGGCTGCAAGCGCAGAGCCCGACTCAGGGCTCAGTCCCACACCCATGAGATCATAACCTGAGCCGAAATCAAGAGTCGGACACTGAACCAAGTGAGCCACCCAAGTGCCCAAGCTTGCTGCATTTCTAAAGAGTCTCTTACTACTCTTATTCTCAGGCAGCTTTTAGGAGCTGTATCTATAAAGAAATGACTCATTTTTTTATATTCTAGAAGAGGTCCTTCTAAATTCCATTGTTCCCTTCAGAATAATCATCTGAGGAGGCATATGCTTATTTTAGTGACAGGGCCACTACTCAAAAGTCTTTAAGCCTCTGCTGTGGGATTGACTTCAAAGCATACAGCACAATCTTCTGAACATTCTTAATACTTGTAAATGTTTGTCTTTGGGGGAGCGCCTGGGTGGCTTAGTCGGTTGAGTGCCTTGACTCTTGGTTTCAGCTCAGGTCATGATCTCATGGTCGTGGGATTGAGCCCCGAGTCGGGCTCCATGCTGAGTGTAGAGCCTGCTTGGTATTCTCTCTCTCTCCCTCTGCTCTTCCCACCCTCACAAAGTAAATAAATTTTAAAAACATATATTTGTCCTTGGAATACATATTGGTGTTTTGGGGAACAGGTTATTCACACAAAGGGTCTGGTGACCCTAGTAGGTGGTCAGACTGGGTAGGAATATTTTTTATGACAAACTCTAGGAGGGCATAAATCAGGCAGTCTGGGCTTTCTCATGGTAAAGAATAGTCAAGAGATGCGATTTGTTCTCTTTGTACCTAGACTGAAGGCAAAAGCCCACCCACATCAGGGTCACTTGACTGTGAAGTTGCTTGAAGACTCTACAGTTTCAAACTTTAGGGAGAGAGCTTCCTGAGTTGTAGGAAGCCCATGGTACCTACTACCTTACTGATGATGATCCTGCCACAGCAACCCCACTCCAGGCCATGACCCTCGGGGCCCGCATCTAGAAGCCTGAGAGCAGACGTAGCTGTCTCGGAAGGACCCAGGACCGAGGGAGCAAGGCCGGGCCAGTTGTGAGGGGGCCATGTGGGTGCAGGAAGTGCACACAAGCCTTGTCTGAATTGTGTTGGAGTGTTTATTGAGTGTCTGTGAGACCTGAGCATTAATCACAGGTATTAATCACTGTCCGCTGAGAAAACGAATCCAGGGTGGGCAGAGGGTGTGGAATATGAGATGGGGCGGACAGGCAAAGATTTCAGAACATGGCATGTGTGGCCATCTGTCTGTCCGCTCTGCCTATCGTATCTGTCACTTACATGTGGCCACAGAGTGCTGGATAAAATCTCTCTGGATCCCATAAGGGTCCTCAATTCTCAAAGGAAAACTGTTTTTTTAACTATAAATTTGCACTGTATTTTACTGCTTCCTTATTCTTCTGCAGTGTTTCTCTGTATTTTACTTAGCAGACACCATTTCATCCCTGTGCCCAGAACTGAACTAGGTGCTGTGGGAGACACTGTCTCAGTCCTTAGGCAACTTGAATCTCCTTGGGAAGACAGGCATACATACTGTAGAGTAATGGCCAGCGGGTTTCAAACATCAGCTCTAGCTAATAGGTGACTTCATGGAGTATTTTATCAAATCTAAGACACTGTCAATTGTAAGATGTTGTTTTATGTGCCCTTAAGAAAGAAAAATATGCTGCCAATTAAATTCTGAATGACTGCTTTCTTTTTATTCAGAAATTTTATACTTCTTGAAAGATTCTTTTTGGACTTGCTTAGACATAGTGTTATTTTTAACATACATTACTCTTGTTCACTCATGAAGTAGAACATAAGAGAGAAATAAATTGGCTTTGGTTTTTCTAAGCTGCTTCACATTCAGGGTACTGCTCATCTGAAGTATCTTTGACCTGCTGTGGTCAGTGCATGTGTTTCTCACGCAGCGCCCTTCTGTTCCCTATGCCAACGGAGAGCGTTGGAGAGGCAATATTCCTTCGAGTACTCTTGACTTCTCCCAAATCTCTGGCTCCTACTGTGCAAATTGATGCGCATATAATGACAACCACAGCACAAGTGCCACCTGGCAACAGTGACTGTAAGACACATACCAATTTCCAAGATACCGAACATGAAAAAAATACACCGTAGACTCAAAAGATAGATTCTGAGACTCAGTCAAAAAGACTGCCATGATCAACTGCCCATGTCTTCCCTGGGAATGGTGTTGGCATCGGTGCTACATTCTTGTCATTAAACAGTAATTTGCACAACTGGTTAGTTCTCTGTGAGCTAATGGGTCAGGAAGGCGTTATGCATGAAGTAGGTCTAAAAAGGTGCGATTTCGGGTGCCTGGGTGGCTCAGTCAGTTAAGAGTCCAACTTCAGCTCAGGTCCTGATCTCATGGTCCATGAGTTTAAGCCCCACGTCGGGCTCTGTGCTGACAACTCAGAGCCTGGAGCCTGCTTCAGATTCTGGGTCTCCCTCGCTCTCTGCCCCTCCCCCACTCACACTCTGTTTCTCTCACTCTCAAAAATGAATATTTAAAAAAAAATTTTTTTAATGTGCTATTTGGCCTGGACAAAACCACTTCCAGAGAGGGAAGAGTGCAAGACAGAAGGTTCAAGAGGGAAAATAAGCATGTCATGTGGAGAGGACGGTGGAGGAATCCCAGGCTTTGGTGGGGTTTGGTTAGGGAGTTGTGGGGTATAAAAGGCATGAGTCTTTGCCCTAGGAACATATTCGTGTGTTTCACTTGTAGAAGACACTAATGGTTCTCATATTTCTATAACTTTTCTTTCTTTCCTTACTATAGGTCCTGATGTTTTTAGTTCAAAGAGCCTTGCCCTTCAAGCTCAGAAGAAGATCCTGAGCAAAATAGCCAGCAAAACTATGGCAAACATGTTGATCGATGACACCAGCAGTGAGATCTTTGATGAGCTCTACAAAGTCACTAAAGAGCACACCCACAGCAAGAAGGAAGCCCACAAGATCATGAAAGACTTGATCAAGGTGGCAATCAAAATTGGAATCCTCTACCGGCACAACCAGTTCAGCCAGGAGGAGGTTGTTATCGTGGAGAAGCTCAGGAAGAAGCTGAACCAGACAGCCATGACGATCGTCAGCTTCTATGAGGTGGAGTACACCTTTGATAGGAACGTGCTCTCCAAGCTTCTGCATGAGTGCAAGGACCTGGTGCATGAACTGGTGCAGCGACACCTGACACCCAGGACCCATGGGCGCATCAACCACGTCTTCAACCACTTTGCTGACGTGGAGTTCCTCTCTACCCTTTATAGTCTGGATGGAGACTGTAGGCCCAACCTCAAGAGAATTTGTGAAGGAATCAATAAATTGCTAGATGAGAAAGTCCTCTGAATGCCTTCTCTCCTCCTGGACTTTGCTGAGTTCCAGTTCTAGTACCCAATGTGGTCCAGGTTAGAAAAAAGAAACCAGGAAACCCTTGTCAAAGACGCCCATTTTCTGTCCTATTCGCCCATCTGATATTGATGCCAGATTGCACTCAGGTGTGTTTATCCCCTGAGCTCACTGACGAGGTCTGTTCTTCAAATCACCTTGGTTTGCCAGCCCAAAGGACATTTCATTTGTTCTAGGCAGAAGGCTGCTATGCTCCTCAAGGTGAGCTCAGTGCATCTTGGTGGAGTGGAAGGAGCCCTGGACCAGGAGTTGGAGGACGTGGATTTGGTTCCCAGCTTCACCAGTACAACCATCCTTGGGATCCTGGAACCACAATGCCCTCCTGCCTACCTCCCAGGACTGCTGTGAGGTTCAAATGAGACAATGTATGTTCCCGCTTTTAAAAACTCTAACGTAAGCTCTTATTATTTTCTCTCTGGAGTGTGAGAGGGATCAACCTGGATCTAGACTACTAAGCAGAAGAGAAGAAAAGAATAATGGTATCTAGTGGGCTGGGTTTACAGTCTGTCTCTAGATGTGCTGTTTCAAACACAGATGAATACACAGGTGTGAAGAAGTGTAGCTGCAAATTGGAAAAATGTTTTCCAAGAGTTGTGTTTTTTAGGTCTTAGATGTAGGTTTATGATCCTGCAGAGGGAATCTTTCCAGCAGGGTGGGGGTATGGAGAGTTTCTCACTCATAATGCAGGAGGAGGGAAGTGTGCTCCCTGTGGGAGAGGCCTCTCCCTCCCAGGGGCCACCGTGAGGTGTGGGAGGGTTTATCCCAGCAGCACAGGAGAGCTGGGCAGCACGAACCCCTATCCATCTCTCTTGGCCTTTCACAGACACATTGTGCTATTTTCTTTGGTTCGTTAATAAATTGAAACCCTTCAAACAAGAGGTTTTGGAGTTGTGATTCAAAAATAAAATACTTTGGAATTAGATACAGTGTTAAGAATAATGGGATTGAGGGGCACCTGGGTGGCTCAGTCAGTTAAGTGTCGGACTCTTGATTTTGGCTCAGGTCATGATCCCAGGGTGCTGGGATCGTGCTCCATGTTGGGCTCCATGCTGGGCGTGCAGCCTGCTAAAGATTCTCTCTCTGCCCCTCCCCTGTGTGCACTCACTCACATACTTGCACACATTCCCTCTCTCTCTCTCTTTAAAAAGAAGAAGAATGGGATTTAAAGGCAGACAACGAAGAGCAAGAACTCTGCACTCAGACCCTAAGGGGCAGTGTGGGAGGCAGGAAGGGTGAGGGTGCAGGCAGCCGCTCATGGACATGTGACCAACCACCTTCTCTGAGCATCTCCCAGCCTCACTTTCACACTGTGGCTTCTGACATTTTCATCAATTCTTAACAAATCTCAGGACAGTGTATTTACTGCCTTCTCATGTTGTCTTCAGGACACCACTTTAGGAGACTTGGTCTTCCTGCATCACCTCCCATGCTGCTCTGCTTCTTATACCTGATGATATTATAAAAAGACATTAGCTCAGCCCATGGCTCATCCCATCCAGAGATGGTTTGAGGATGTGAAATGGCATCCTGTGAACCTACAGTGGCCATTCAGCCTCAACTGGCTCCTGTGTCAACATCAGTGCAAACCATCAGTTAAGTTCTTCAGCTACTCAAAATTAGCTCATAGGAAGGGTGTTTAGTAGGGAAAAGGGAACAGTTAAGCCAGCCCCCAGCCCCTCCTCACAGACCTGAGGACTGAACAATGATGCCCTGTGCACATGCGGGCTGGGGAGGTCGTTGGCCATTCTGGCAATGGAAGCCACCAGTGGCAGGATCCTTCCTTCCCACCTACCCACTAGGCAGCAAGCAGCCCAGTGATAGCTGAATTTTCACATGCAGAGTCTTCAATGCCTGCCTTGGTGCACTAGTCTGATTAAGGACTGCTTTCTAGTTTGAGGGATGGCTCCAGAAGCAAGTTCTCTTTTCACTAAGTAGGTGGACCCGCCCAGAGAATTCAGACCCACAAGGAATGCATGGAACTATCTTCTGTTCATCTGAGACACAGCAGGGAAGAAGGCAGGATCAGGTTCTCCTCACTTGGCCGGTCATTAGCACACATTAGTTTCTGACAGTCCACGAGTCCCTAAGGAAACCGGGTCCTCCTTGTTCTCATCACAGAAGGATCAGCACTTCCACCAGCACGTCTCAGCAAGGTGCAAAAGCAGAGTGTAGACCAAAACATGTTCTACTGACCTAAACCTCCCCACTGAGGCAGACAAGGGGCTCTCTACTGCATGACCAGCTGGGTGTATCTCAAAGTTATCAACAGTAGCACAGCAGGGAGGCGGGGGGCTGGGCTACCCAGGCAAAAGTAACCCACAGGCCTCTAAAAATAGCCAAAACCAATCCCATGTGTACATTTTAAATATACCACTGGTATATAAACTCAAGTGATTCTCGAGTTTCATCAACCAGCTGAAGGCTTACAAATTTCAGATACTTTACATAACAATCTAGTGACCAAAAAAAGAATCGCATTATTAGTTTATCCTGAGGACTCTACTCACATCACTCTGTGGCCCTGAAAGGCTGTTTTGGCTGAAAAGAAAATACGAAGGAGACCAGCAGATGCTAGATGCTTTCAAAAACAAGACCCTGCACATGTGCATTTGTGCTCAGAACTCTATAAAATTTGCAATAATGAGAACCCACAAAGGCAAAGTGAGGATATCTACATTTAGGTGGCAACGAAAAGAAAAAGGATTTCAAGAGAAGCAATAATATAAAATCACTCAATTGATCAAGCCCCACACGAAGTTCAGAGAGCAAAGCCTGGCTCAGCAAATGAAGGGCAGAGACAGCACTCATTCTTTAAGAAGGGAGGGGCGCAGGAGCAGCCTGTCTCAGTTATCTGGAAACATCGCTAGGTCTTCAGCCATCTGTGAGCACTCAGCTCTGTCCCCTGGGAGGACGGCAGACTTAAGCTGAAATCCCCAGCCCGCGCCTGGTTACGTGTCCCTCCTCATGCATCTGAGCCCTGCAGAAACACATTTCCTGCCGGCTGCGCCTGCCGTGTGTCTGTGTTGCCCTTCCTCCCTGTGTTTGCATCTGTGAGTCTTGACACCCTCAGCAACTCCAGGTCTCTGCTCAGTGACAAATCAAAATGAAAAGACTTCTCCATCTGTGCTTCTCCTCCAAACTCCCATCTCCCCCATCTGTACATTTTTCAGACGCAGATCAGTACATTTGCTGGCTACTCAATGAACTTCTTACATCCATTTACATTTTAAAAAGAGAGAGCACAAATCAGGCCTGCATGCCCTCTGCCCATTATCTTTGGGTTTTTGTTTTTTTTTTTTTTTTTTAATTCAACATGGTCTCAGGTGTCAAAAGCAAAACTGATCGGTGAAAATTCTAGATCAGCCAGCTTTGGCTGTGAAGACATTGCATTAGCAGGAGCTGTCCGTCAGTGGACTGGGATGTTGACAGCAGAGTCATAAATCAGATGGCCTTGAAGGAGAGGGTCCCCAAGACCCTCCCAACTCAGAATTGTGTGGCCACTTTCCCTTGTTTAGTCTGACTGTACTGTGGGGGCCACCAACCAGGCCCACCCCCTGCTCATTCTTAGAGGGAGGTCTTTTTTGTTAGGGGGAAGACTCTTCTACAACCCTGTTCCCCAAAATGGCATCTAGGAATCACTGAGAGTTCTGGTTTTGGGGGGGGGGGGGGGGGGAAGGAGGATTGGTAGCCAGGGAGAGAGAAGAACTCTCCCATGAGTTCTAAAGGGAGTTTGGGATTTCTGTTTCATTCTGATGACTTTATTTTTGAGAGAGACAGAGACAGAATGTGAGCAGGGGAGGGCAGAGAGAAAGGGAGACAGAATCTAGAGCAGGTTCCAGGCTCTGAGCTGTCAGCACAGAGCCCCAGGCGGGGCTCAAACTCACAAACTGCGATATCATGACCTGAGCCGAAGTCAGATGCTTAACCAACTGAGCCACTCAGGTGCCCCTTCATTCTGACGACTTTAAAAAAAAAAAAAAAAAAATCAAAATCGATCTAAGTACCTTCTGAATCTTGTGGGTGACGCCACCTAACCTCAGGGTCTGAGATTTCCTGTATTTACACTTTCATGCTGAATGATCAACTCAAGTGAAATAATCTAACTGAATGTATTTCTTTTTTATTTTTTTAAATATTTATTTATTTTTGAGAGAGAGAGCGCGAGTGGGGGAGGAACAGAGAGAGGGGGGCAGAGGATCTAAAGCAGGCTCTGTGTTGACAGCAGAGAGCCCGACGCGGGGCTCAAACTCACAAACTGCGAGATCATGATCTGAGCCAAAATCGGACGCTTAACTGACTGAGCCACCCTGGCGCCCCTAACTGAATATATTTCTGCAACTAGGTGGATCTGTAAGTCTTCAGGGTCCATGGGTTCTCAATTTTGAGAATTGTTAGACAACATGTGAGAGTGTAGGCTTACAGAGAACGAATGTCCCATTGCCCTTGATGGTGACTCACAACAGGTGCAGGATGAGCCAGTGTCTGGGGGACACACAGGCCTGCTGCAGAAAGAGGCGGACTCCCACATGCCCTGCCTGCCCTTTGGAACTGGCCAGCACAGTCTACCACACATAAACCAAAGAATTGACCAGCCCATCCTGGCAATCCTAATAATGAAACTCAGAGGTACAAGAGAGGCCATCACTAGACACACCAGGCACTGCTCCTTCCAAGGAAGGGAACAGAGGGAAAGCCTTGCAGAGAAGAGAAGTCACTTGTGCCCACTCACACGCTATCTCAGTTCCAGATTACTAGACTGCAGAATCCCAGGCATCAAGAGTATCTGTGGTTCTGGGATCCCAGGAGCTAATTCCTTGGCTGAGCTTAAGAACAAGGCACATGGCACTCAGGTACTGGTGGCATCGAATGCCTCCCCACCCAGAAGAAGGAAGAACCAGCCAGAGTAAGCATTCTCTCACACTCCACCCCAGCAAGCCCCTCGGTGCTATCATTTGCCTTCCTTGTCCTTCCTTTGCAGAGCTGGGGCAGGTCTCTACAGAGCAAGGTCCCAGCCACCCACCCAGGCAGCCAGAGTTTGGGCAGCCGGGCCCCCCAGGCCGTGGCATAAAGCTCCTCCTTGCCGACTGCCAAAGCCCTTCTGGACCGGTTCCTAGGACAAGAGAGTCTGGGGTTTGGCTCCCAAGAAGAGGCTGGATGGACGCCAGAGGTTGGCACAGAGCAAATGCTGGACGCTAGCCGGGGAGCGGCAATTCGTTATGTTGTGGAGGGAGAAAAGCATCTTCCAGGCTCTTTTGGGAGGAGCCTGTGGGCTGGTCCCCTCTGTGTGACTGGGATCCTTCCACCTCCTGGAGCTGCGTTTCCCTGAGGAGAGGGTCTTACTGAAGGAAGTGGTGGGATGGGGCTGCCCCCACTTTGTGGTTCAGAAACAACTACAACTCGATTTTAGAACTAGATGGTGGGTTTGGTTTTGGGGAGACAGGTATTTTGGGGGTTTTCTGTGGCTTTCATAGTGCAAAGCGCAGAATATGGGATAAGCCATGAGTCAGAAGGCTTAGTCTCAGTTCACAAGCTTACTTGGTAACTTCCTTGCACTTCACTTCTCTCGGGCCGTAAATGCAGACAGAGTTGCACAAGATCTCCAAGAATCAAGGGGCACCCGGGTGACTCAGTTGGTTAAGCGTCCGACTTCAGCTCAGGTCATGATCTCACGGTTCGTGGGTTCGAGCCCCGTGTTGGGCTCTGTGCTGACAGCTCAGAGCCTGGAGCCTGTTTTGGATTCTGTGTCTCCCTCTCTCTGACCGTCCCCCGTTCATGCTCTCTGTCTCAAAAATAAATAAACGTTAAAAAAATAAAATAAAACAAAATCTCTAAGAATCCTTCTAGTGCCATAGTTCTGTGTTCTGAGCATCACAGGAGAGAAACTGGGTATTTTATCCTTGTAGGGTTCTTAGAAGGGAGACTATTCACTAGTTAAATGACTGAGAAATAACTCCTTGATGATCCCCTTCAGGACTTTTGATCATACATCTAAGTTCATGATTTCAGAGGGAAAAGTATTAGGCTAGAAAATGCAGGGTAAAAGGAAGACTCTGTAAGGAACAGAGAACAGAACCATGTGGGCCCGGGTAGAAAGCCAGTCAGTCACCAGCTTAGCTAAAGCCCACTGGGATGCAATGTCAGGACCAACCCTCTTCTGAGACACACATTGCAAATTGAGATGTGTCAGACTCAGCAATGTATCTCTGTAGAGATAACAGGGTAATAAGCAAAGTTGTGAATAAGGCATTACTGATTTGAGTCAAATATCATAGGAAATTATCAGTATATTAAATTAAGATTAAAATCAGTATTTTAATTTTAAAGTATATCAGTAAAGCCATTCCCCAACAAATGAGACTCTGGAGTTCTCAGACCTTTTTTCCCTCCATTTATGTGGGAAACACATTGTGTCACTGAAATAACACTATCTTTATTTGTATATACAAATAGCATTCTTTGAAACATCTTGAACATGTGGCTTTAGAGAGTATATTTCATGCACCACAGTGTAACAAACTTCTTCTTTAGACAGTTTCATTGAGATATATTTCATAAAACATACTATTCACCCATTCAGAGTGCACAATTTGTGGATTGGGGCATATTCAGATATGTACAACCATACCCACACTCAGTCTTAGAACATTTTCACCCCCTCAGAAAGAAACCTGGTGCTCTTTAGCTATTACCTCCCTCTCCTACTCAGGCCTTACTAGCAATATAAAAGTTGCACTTCCCCTGCCCAAATATCACAATAACGATTTCTCAATTGCACTACAGTCATAGAGTCAGAGCAAGCACATCCCAATGGCATCATGACTAAGACTCATGCTGAACCAGGTTGTTCCTCAATCATCATGGGTGTTGCTCCCGTTAGAACAAGCCTCAGCAGCCTTTTGACGGGTGGCCTCTGTGGGGAGGTGGGTCTGGCTAAGTGTGAGGATGGCAGGCAGACTGTGAGAGACACTTGAAGTTGGCAGCTCCCTCATCATTTTGCTGCTCCATCACTGGACACAGAGGCAGTGGCCATGTGCTGGGGTGCCACAGAAGGAGCTCAGGTATCATGTGGGACAGAGGGCCTTGAAGTGTAGACCATGAACTATCTGCATCAGAATTCCCAAGGACAGGAAATGGTTTCTTTAAAAATGCACAGTCCTGGGATCCACCCCACCACCCCCCCCCCAAACTACCGGAGCCAGATCTCTGGAGATGGGACTTGGGAATCTGCATGATGAACAAACTCCCTGGTGATTTTTAGACACATAAAGTTTGCTGACCCCAGTGTAAAGAGCTCGACTTGAAATCCATTCCATCTCTATGCTTCTCAGAGGATGTAATTGTTTTTACCTCCCGCCTCTTCTGGCTTTGAAACTGAGTCCATCACATTCTCCCTTTGTGTCCGTGAGTCCCCCCTGATACTTGCTGTTCTTCTCACATATTCCATCACCCTGGGGCTATCACAAGGCCTGTCCTCACCAACTGCCCGAAGGACAGCTGTCTTCACTGCAGCGGACACCGTCCGTTATCTCCAGTGCTGAGAGCCATGGGAACCATGGGGAAGGTGGCATGAGATGGCCATGCTGTCTTGGCCATGCCGTGAGTTTCACATTTGCCATGTTTTTTCTACTCCTCATCTCTCAATTAATGAAGTACCTTCTAAGGTGGCTGTCTGAAAATTTCCTCCTAAGGAAAATGACCTGGGATGCTAGTCTGGAAATAGAATTTCCAGAATTATACTTGGTCCAGTTGCTTCAGGAAGAATAAGAGTCCCTCGGGGGCATGTTAAAGATGCATCCTCTGCTAGGCCCCTCTTCAGCCTCTTTTCTTTCTGAGGCCCCCTCTCCAGCAATGTAGGATGGCCTGGAAACACCATTGAGGGGCAGGACTACTCCTGGAACCAGGACCTAAAGAAGACCTGCCTTTCTTTCAGCTAGTGGAGAAATAAATGATCTTAAAGTCAAACATGGGCTCAGACCAGCCATGCGTGGGACTCCCCGAGGAAGGAATAAAGGAGCCAGGGCACACAGAGACACAGGGAAGAGGCTCCCAGCCACATGGGGGTTTGGTCCCACGTGATTGCAAGCTGATCAGGGCTACCCAACCCCTTCAGTGTTCTCTATCCAGGTTCTCTTGCACCAAAGGGGAGCTGGCTTTTTGCCAGAGGAAGAAAGATGGAGCCTACAGCCAATGAAACAAAAAAGGAATGAAGGGTCTCCAGCTGTGTTGTGGGGGTGGCACTGACAGGCCTCCCCAAAGATCCACATACCCCACACTCTGGGGCCACTAGCACAGGGCAGGACTAAGGTGCTGGTGTACCAGGCACTTCCTAGCTGGGGTTGAGTAAGGCCCTACAAAAGCGAGGGCTCACCCCAGACTTCTTGCCTCTGATCTGACAATGGCAACTCATTTTTGGAGAGACCAAACCAGATGTTGGTTCAGATTATGAGGCCATACCCTGATTATTCCCCAAATTCAATTAATGAAACTGATTTCATTGAAATCAATGGGCTGCTTCCCTCCATCTTACATAGATGGAGGCCCCTTCCCTCATCATTATCTGTCAGGGGCAGAGAATTCAAAGTATGTTTCCCTCTTGCTTCTCCACACCATGGCAGCCAAATTCACTTTTTTCCCTCAATGTTTTTACTGTTATAAAATACACATAAAATTTACCATCTTTACCATTTTTAAGTGTACAGCTCAGTGATATTAAGTATATTCACATTGTTGTACAACCATCACCCCAATCCATCTACAGAACACTTTTCACCTTGTAAAGCTGAAACTTTATACCCATTAAACAATAGCTCCCCATTCCCCCTCCCCCGGTCCTTGGCAAGCACCATTCTACTTTCTGTCTCTTTGATGTTGACTAAGTATCTCAAATAAATGGAATCACATAGTATTTGTTTTTTTGTGACTTCTTTCAGTTAGCATAGTGTCCTCAAGATGTATCCATGTTGTAGCATGTATTAGAATTTTCTCCCCTTTTAAGGCTGAATAATATTCCATCGTATATCTATATACCACATTTTGCTTATCTGTTCATTCATCCATGGACACTTGGTTGCTTCCACATTTTAGCTATTGTGAATAATATTGTGAACATGGGTACAAATACCTCTTTGAGACCTGCTTTCAATTATTTCGGATTTACACCCAAAAGTGGAATTGCTGGATCTTATGGTAATTCTATTTTTTATTTTTTGAAGAACTACTATTCTGTTTTCCACAGCCGCTGTACCATTTTACATGCCCACCAACAGTGCACAAGGGTTACAGTTTCTCCATATCCTCACTAACATTTGTTATTTTCAGGGGGTGGGGGGCGCAGGTATTGACAGTAGCCATTTTAATGGGTGTGAGATGGTTTTGACTTGCATTTTCTTTCTTTTAATTTTTTTAAATGTTTATTTATTTTTGAAAGAGAGACAGAGCATGGGCAGGGGAGGAACAGAGAGAGAGACACACACACACAGAATCTGAAGCAGGCTCCAGGCTCTGAGCTGTCAGCACAGACCCCGATGCAGGGCTCGAACTCATGAACTGTGAGATCATGACCTGAAGTTGGACACTCAACCAACTGAGCCACCCAGGTGCCCCTTGCCTGCATTTTCTTAGTGATTAGTGATGAGCATCTTTCATGTGCTTATTGGCCATTTGTTTATCTTTGAAGAAATGTCTATTCAAGCCCTTTGCACATTTTTGAACTGGGTTGACTTTGCTATTGTTGTTTTTAGGAATTCTTTCCATATTCTGGGTATTAATCTCTTATCAAATGATCTGCGATTATTTTTCTCCCAGTCTGTGGGTTGCCTTTTTACCCTGTTGACAGTGTTTCTGATGCACAATTTTTTTTGTAATTTTCATGAAATCTAGTCGTCTATTTCTTCTTTTGTTGCCTATGCCTTTGATGTCATATACCATGCATCATTGCCAAATCCAATGTCTTGGAAGTTTTTGCCCTATGTTTCTTCCAAGAATTTTATAGTTTTAGGTCTTACATTTAGGTCTTTTAACCATTTTGAGTTCATTTTATTAGCACTTTATTGTAGTCTTTTTTCAGTCTTTCACCTCGTTAATTCCTATTCTTTTTTGATGCTACTGTAAACAGAGTTGTTTCCATAACTTCCTTTTCAGATTGTTCATTGTTAGAGTACAGAAATGCAACTATGATTTCACCCACATGTAGAATTTAAGAAACAAACAGATGAACATAGGGGAAGGAAAAAAAAAAGAGTGAGACAAACCATAAAGATACTTTTTTTTCTTTTATGTTTGTTTGTTTGTTTGTTTATTGAGAGAGAGAGAGAGAGCACGAGCAGGAGAAGGGCAAAGACAGAGGGGGAGAAAGAGAGAGAATCCCAAGCAGGTTCCGCCCTGTCAGCACAGAGCCGAGTGCGGGGCTCAAATTCATGAACCATGAGATCATGACCTAAGCAGAAACGAAGGGATGCTTAACTGACTGAGCCACTCAGGTTCCCCAAGATACTCTTAAGTATAGAGAGCAAACTGAGTTTGATGAAGTTGCTGGAGGGGAGGTGGGTGGGGATGTAAGGTAAATAGGTGATGGGTATTAAAGAGGGCACTTGTTATGACGAGCACTGGGTGTTATATGTAAGCGATGAATCTACCTGATTCTACCTGAAACCAATTTTGGCCATATATATTAACTAACTAGAATTTAAACTAAAAACTTGAAATCAAAAGGAGAAGAGAAGAGAAGAGAAGAGAAGAGAAGAGAAGAGAAGAGAAGA